>NC_056731.1:634108933-634268933 GCF_019279795.1 Protopterus annectens
TAGAGGTACACCTCCCAAAGAGAAGAAAAACGCATCCACTTTCCATGCTTGTGGATATGGATTCCTTCTGCAAAATTTGGACATCTGTCTGTTCTGGGTGGAGGCAAAAATGTCTGCTTGTGGAATACCCCACCTGTGGATTATGTCTAGAAAAACTTCCCTGTGAAGCATTCGTTCGTGACTTGGGGCTAAAGTCCTGCTCAGGTAGTCTGCCATGACATTCTCTGTGGAAGAGATATAGACAGCTAGCAGATGAATATGAAGAGACACCACTAGGTTCCAGATCTGGAATGCTAGGCTGCACAGAGGGTAGGAATTTATTCCCCCCTGCTTGTTGATGTACTACAGGACTGTCATATTGTCTGTTATTACTTTCAGGGTCACTGGGTGAAGGATGGATTTGAAGTTTAGCATGGCCAAGTGTAAAGCCCTCACTTCTTTGATGTTGATATGGTCCTTTAGTCTTGAGGTGGACCATGTGCCTTGCACCGAGAGTTGTTTTTGGTTTGTGAGTAGCACTGACCCCCATCCCAAGTTGGAGGCATCTGTGGAGACCTGTTTTAGGGGGGCTGGGATCTGAAGATGGATCCCTTGGTCGAGTTGGAGAGCTGAGATCCACCACTGGAGTTCCTTCTTCAGACATTGAAGTAAGGGGAGGGGGGGTGTCCAGGGGCTGGGAGTGTTGACTCCATAGGTTTTTCAGGACCCATTGGATTTTCCTCATATGGAGTTTTGCCAAAGGTAGTATGAGTATGAGTGATGCCATGTGTCCTAGAATTCTTAAAATCTCTCGAGCTGGCAAAGAGGTGTGGGAGAGGATTCTTTGAAAATATAGACAAAGGTCTAGGATTCTTTGATCTGGAATGAAAGATTTCATTATGTCTGTTCTTATCCTGCAACCCAGGAAAACCAGGTCTTGAGAGGGGATCAGGTGAGATTTTTCATGGTTTATGGTAAACCCTAACAGAGATAGGGTGGAGCTTACCTGTTGTAGATGTAACAGGAGGGTTTGGTGGTCTTGATGAAGAATGAGCAGGTTGTCCAAGTATGGGTATATCTGAATACCCTAAGTCCTGCAGTGGGCAATGACGGGGGGTCAGGCATTTTATGCCTACTCGGAGGTTGGGGGCAGTACAGAGTCCAAAGGGCAAGGCTGAGAATTGCAAATGGCAGGAGCCTATTGCAAATCTGAGGTATTTCCTGTAACCTGGGTATATGGGTATGTTGTATGTAGGCATTCTTTATGTCCAGGACTACCATGAAAGTGAGTTGGAATCAGTGGTAAGAGGGGGGGATAAAGTAATCATTTTGAAACTGGGAACTTTGAGAAATTTATTTATATAGGATAAGTCTAGGATTGGCTTCCAAGGGCCGTCCTTCCTTAGTCAGAAACATTCTGGAGTAAAAACCTCTGTTTCTTTGCTGGTGTGGTACCTGTTCTATAGTACCTTGAAGTAGAAGCTGTTGAATGATAGGAGGGAAAAGGTGGGTTTGGATTGCATGTGGTTGAGGGATGCCACTGAAGGGTGGTATCATCCACCAAGTCATGAAGTAGCCTGACTGAATAATAGAGAGAACCCATTGTTCTGATGTAATAATCTGCCAGGAGGGAAGGGAGAGGGTGAGATGGAGAGAAAGTGGGGTGCTTTGGTGCAAGAGTGGGTATTCACAGAGAAGGCGGTCTGGACTGGTCAGAATGGCCTCGAAAGGGCACAGTGGAAGAACTTGCAGGACACCTAGGAGTAGATCTTTTCCTGGTTTGTCTTTAGACTGTAGAGCAGTGTGTGCAGACTGCCTTCTAACAAAGAAAGGTTTCTCTGGATAATTCCTGTGATATCTGGGTATAGGTGACACCAGAAGGTTTTAAGATTCTGAAGTTCCTTACCCTTTTCTTGAAGGAACTTAAGAAGTTCTGCTGAGGCCTGGCCAAACAAGGCTTTATTTTCCAGGGGTGCATCCAACAATTTTGTTTGCACATCCATGAGCAAGGGATGTAGTCTCAACCAAGAATATCGCCTCAAGGCTGATCCAGATGCATGAAGAATAGTGGCTACGAGGACTGAGAAAGTACAGTTTTGTACCTACCATAAATGTAGATGTTAGGAAGGCTATAGGATAACCCAGTCAGCAGGTATGAATATAGTTATTCACCCCAAGGTCTTACCCAGAGGAGGGTCATCTACATTTTTGGGTAGGTACAAAAACTGTACTGTTCATTGTGCATTACAGCTGCAGTAAATATATATGGGTAGAATCCCAAAGCCCTGCAAAACTGCAGTAGCAAAGCCCTGCTCTTGTTCTGGAGTATAAAAGGCAGATGTAGTGTTTTGTGAAGGTATGTACAGAACTCCAAGTGGCTGCCCCTCCAAGATATCTTTAGTAGGCACTCCTGGAGGGAAGGCTGTAGAGGTGGCTGTGGCCCCCTAGTGGGGTCTGATACCAGCAGTGACCAATCCACTTGAAATGGTCTGTGTTTAGTAACAGGTCCCCCTTTGACCCCACTGCATAGGGTAGGAGGAGATGATCTGATTTTCTTTCTATTTGGTTCTGTGAGAAAAGCTGTTTTCCAGGACAAATATTGTAATTCTGTTGAAGGTTCAAAGGGAGGTAATGACATAGTTAAGGTCCCAAGCTGGCACTGGCTTTTCTTCCTTGGGTCTTATGTCTTGGGAGTGGGTGTGAGAATAAAGGAGGATCCATGTTAAATTCTGCAGAGATTGTGATGTGATGTTAAGGAATTTTCCATGCAGCTAGGCTGAGAGTTTTCAGCTGACTGTGAAGGTTTTGAAATTGTTCTCTCAGGAGTGGATACCAGTGTTGTCTCGCCAGTCTGGAGCAATCAGTATCATCCTCGGCTTGTCTGTTCTACTTTTCAAAAGTACCTTGGGCAGTAGAGGTAGTGGTGGGAATGCATACTGACCGAAAGTTGTCCATGTGAAAAGGAAAGCGTCCACTTTCCAGGCCTTGGGTGGTGAAGGTCTTGTCCTGGATGCAGGAATCTCCTGAGCAGCTGATTGCATTTTTTACTGCCAGCATTTCTCTTTTGATTGATGTGACTGTGTTGAGACCATAGATATTTTAGGGTACCATTGAAGTTCCTCATGTGCAGCTTTATGCATGGATTAGAAAGAATGCAAGATGCCATAGAATCCAGAGCCTGCAATGCCAGGTGTTTCAGAAGTCGTGTTTGCTGTCGCTTGGATCAGGCAGTCGTCAAGAGAAAGGTATTTGTATATCTTGAAGAAGTCTGCATGCAATCACTGATGCCAGGCACTTGAGTGAATACTAAATACTCTGGTATAAGCCAAAGAGCCAAAAGGGCAAGAATTGATAGTGGTTTGAACCTGCTGTTTATTATGTCCAGAATCCATTTGTCTGTTGTGACAATATGCAATTGTTTGCAAATAGTGCCCAGTTTTTCTCCCGCCAATTCCTGCTGAACCTTGGTGGCTGAACCTGTAAAGCTTTGACAGTTTGCATAGATTTTGACCAAAAGAACATCCTTATGTAAAGTGCATCCAGAATTTTTTTTTTTCACCTGTCTGGCAGATCTTTAATTGTGATAACAGGAATTGTTGATATTTAATCATACGGGTCTAGCTTCTGATTATGTGACCAAATAGAGAATATTTTCCATTTGTCCCTGTAAAGTTTCCTAGTGGATGGTTTATGAGAGGCCAAGATAATATCACGGACGGGTGAAGAGAGGGTTTCCTACCTGGCAACTAACGGAAGTGGAGAAACCAAGCCGTCAGCTTGAGCGTGGACAGATTCGGGGGAGTCAGCCCTTATGGGTGAGATACGAGGTCCTGACGAGTGTCTAGGATCCAAGGAGGTCATAGCAGATGAGGTCGGAGGGAGGGAAACCATACTTGATGAGGCCAAAACGGGGCAATGAGGATCACTTTGCTTCTCAACAGAATAGCCTTCCTTAGAACAAGGGGAATCAGAGGAATCGGAGGATAAGCGTAAAGGAGACCCGTGGGCCAATCGTAAATCAAAGCGTCTCTCGGTGACTCCCCATGAGGGGGAAAGAGGGCAAAGTAGCTGCTGCATTTTGTGTTTGATGGGGAGGCAAAAGGGTCGCAGCATGGCTGGCCCTAACCGCTGAAAATTTCTGCCGCCAGACTCGGATTGAGAGGCCACTCGTGAGGACGGAGGATGCATCTGCTTAGGCTGTCAGCAATCACGCTGGAGCTCCCCGGAATATGCGTTGCGATCAGAAAGCGGTTGGAAGCTATCATCCACTGCCAGATTCTCATGGCTTTGTGACATAAGGGGTAGGATTTGGCCCCACCCTGTTTATCTACCAGACCACGGACATGTTGTCCAACTGGACAGCAATCGTTCTGGACGGAAGGAGTGGATGGAAAGCTTGCAACGCTAATAGCACCGCTCTTAACTCCAGGACATTGATATGCAAGTTGACCTCTACATTGGCAAGCTTGCCTTGGACTGACTTTCCCTGGAAGTGGCCTCCCCACCCCATAAGGGAAGCGTCCGTGGTTACCGTGGTGCTGGGATGAGGAGCCTGGAAGGGGCAACACCACAGATTTTTGTCTGTACTCATCCACCAGAGGAGATCTTGTTTGCAAGTGTTGGTGATGAAAATCTGTGAGCTCGTGGGGTGAAGATTGGGTATCCACTGAGCCTGAAGGAGCCATTGTAGTAATAGCATGTGCAGTCTGGCTAGGGGAACAATAGGGATGGCCGCAGCCATAAACCCCAAAGCCTGGAGAACTTCCCTTGCAGACACCTTTCTTTGACAGAGTATCACTTGAACTTGTGCCCTTAATCTCTGAAGCCTGTGAAGAGGAAGAGAGATCAGACTTGCCTGGGTGTTGAATATTACCCATATGAATTCCAATTGTTGTGAGGGCTGAAGGCTGGATTTCTCCCAGTGTATGGTGATGCCCAGTGACTCCGCTAGAACTAGGGTGTAGTGGAGGGCCCTGACCAGTAGACGCTTGGTGGCAGTGGAGAAGAGCTAATCGCCTAGCTACAGAAACACCTGGAATCCCTGAAGTCTCAGATGAGCTGTTACCACTGCTAGGCATTTCCTGAACACACTGGGGACCGTCGAGAGACCGAAAGGCAGGACTCTGAATTGGTAGCGATTGGCTCCCAACCGGAAGCGAAGGAGGCTCCTGGAGCACTTGTCCATCTTGATATGGTAATACGCATCCCGGAGATCTAATGAGCACATCCACACACCCTCCTACAGAAAGGGAAGGATGGATTGAATCGTGACCATGCGGAACTTGGTCTGAACTACCGATTTGTTTAGTTGGCTGAGATCCAGAATGGGCCTCCAGTCCCCTGTCTTCTTTGGCACCAAAAAGAATCTTGGGTAGAACCCTGATCCGCACTGATCTGGGGGGACCTGCTGGATGGCTCATTTTTGACACAGCTTTTGTATTTCGGAAGCTGCCTCCTCCCTTTGACTGGGTGGAACATCGGGAAGGGATTTCGGAGGTCTTGGATAAGATATTAGGGGAATATGGTAGCCTCTGGTAATGATTCTCTGCACCTACTGATCATTTGTAATAGAGAGCCAGGCAGCTTGGTGCAATGCACACCAACTGCTTTCAGAGGAAAGCAATCGGGCAGCACTTCAGGAGTGCTGATATGGTCTACCCGAGAAGGAATCTCTGGAGCTCTGGTTCTGGGGACCCCCTCTGCCCCAAAACGGGAGTCTTCCATTACTGGAACCCCCTCTGCCTCTGGGGGAGTCCTCACCACATGCGTCATGGAAAAGACCTTGAGACTTCTTGTGCCACATCTTCCCACTCCTCTGGTTCCTGAAGAAGGAACACTGAGGTTTGGAAAAGCATAGGCCCATGGCAGACAAGGTCTTCCCATCTTGCTCGCCCCTGGCTAATGTATCCTTGACCTTAGCACCAAACAGAGCTGATGGTTCGATAGGGGCATTTAAAAAGGAAGACTTGGAGTCCGCGAGGTCACAAATGCGCATCCAGGTGTGACGTCTCAAGACTACACCTGCACCCGCAGCTCTAGCCGCACCGGTTGCGAGGGACAGTAACCTCATGGACGAATTGGATATTGGCTCTAGGGTGGCAAGTTGGGAAGCAACTTTATCTCATACTCCATCCGATACTTGGCCAGCAAGGGTCCCGGAGAGTTAAGAGATAAGATCTCTCTGGAGCCTCGTAAAATGTGCCAAAAAGTTCAGAGACCTGACTGCAAAGGTCGCTGATAGAAAAACTCGCTTTCCTAACCTGTCCACTGCCCGGGACTCTCTGTTGGACAGGTGGACAGCAGGGCTCTCTTCAGCAAGGTCCTTTTTCGTGGCTGCCGCTGCCACCACCATAGCATCCACTGGCAAACCTCTAGACCAATGGGGTTGATCCTCTGGAGGGGAGAGTACCTTGTCTGATCTCCTGGGGATGGCCTCAACGGTATCCGGGTTCTTCCGCGCCGACTGCATGATGAGCTTAACCAACTCATCAGCAGGGGGGGTTCACCCAAGAAGTAGAGGGCCGAGAGCAAAAGGCCTGCAGGAATACGGATTCCTCCAAGGAAGGCTTGGAGGGCTTCCAGTCACCCCTGTTTCAAGATTTCTTGGATGTCTCCAAAGGAGACATCGTCAGGGGGTGACCCTGGGGATCTTTCCCCATCATCGTAGTCCATATCTTCCATGAGGGACTCCTCTGGGGAGTTCATGTGTTTCCTCTTACATGCCCGTTTCCGAGGGGGTTCTTCAGTGGGAGCATCTGAAGAAGACTCAGAAAGGGAAATACCTTGGACAGGGGTTTCCTGGGCCTTGTGCTCTCGGAGTCCTGGGGGGGTGGTCTTTGACAGCTGTGGCTCAGAAGGAACTGGAGGGATGACCAACGTAGGAGGATTGCTAGAAGCAAGCACCCTCGCCATCACCCGGAAAGCGGGTGATGGAGAGGGTGCTTGCTTCTAGCACCCTCTCCATCACCCAGAAAGTGGGCCTGCCCGAAGAGGAGTGGAAGCCCGAAACCGAAGAAGACGAAATCGGAACTGGAGTCACATCCCACTCCACACAGTCTGCCCCCGGGGACGAAGCCTCAAGCAAACTTGGGGCAGTAGTCACCCTCGGACCCGAAGCCAGGACTGACAACACAGTCATAACTGCGACCGGAACCGGAGGTTCCACCCCCCTCCAAGCATGAGATTGAGGAAGGGTGGGTTCTGATGGAACCGACACCCAAAGGGGCCTCGGGGCCTCAGACACCGTCATTGTCGGCGCCAAGGAAGGGGATCCTCTTGAAAACGTCGGATATATGAGCCTTGGAACCGAGGGATCCAAGGAAGGAGAGTATATAGGGGTCGCCAGTGTAATAGACCCAAAACTTGGAGTGGGATAGGTTCTAGGCAAATTTGAAATTCCCCTAGCAGTCAGCAGCTGGTCAAAAAGGCGGACCACATCCATTTCTGAAAGGCTCCTGGTAGATCTTACTGATGCCCCTGAGGGGGAATCAGGCCGGTCCAAAAAGGGGCTGCAGGCTTGTCCGACAAACGGGTCCACAGATGATGAGTACTTGGTCCGTGGTGTATCACAAAATGGCACAGATGATTACAGCTGAAAAACCAGCAACAAAGGAATGGTTGGAGTTGAGAATGGGCTCTGAGCCGAGATCACAACAGGGGTGGATGTCAAGAATGGCTCGGAACAGAGAGTGGAACGGAGGTGGGCGATGTCGGTGCCAAGACAGAGGCAGACAAGCTGATTGGAACCTAGGTAGCAGATGGTGCCGTAGTCATCGGGGCCGGGGTAGGCACCAAGGCGACCTTGGTATGCTACACTGGAGCCGATGTAGTTGGAACCAAGGAGGCAGTACGGTGCTCGGAGGAAGACTTTTGGGCCTTGTGCTTATGGCTTTTACCCCTGTCACCAGCCGGTGAAGAGGGATCCAAGCGAGGATGTTTCTTGTCCACAGAAGGAGGAGATGAGACCTCCATTGCAGAAATACCCTCCGAAAAAGGCGATGAAAGCAGGCCCTTCAGGATCAATTTATTATGATGTTCATTCAGCGTCCGCTGACTGAAGCTAGCACAAATATCACATGGGGGTTTCGCCGACAAATGTGGACCCCCCAAACAGTATACACACTCTTCATGAAGGTCAGTATTCTGAAGTTAACCACTGCAAGAAGAGCAGTGTTTAAACCCCGTAGTCCCCTTCTTCTCAGACATAATAGCGAACACTCACACAAAAAAGGAATAGTGAGGAAAGTGAAGAAAGAGAAAATACCAACAATGGTAATAGGATACCACAAGGGTAGAAAGGCCAGTACCAACAATGGTACGAAAAGGATACCTGTGGGTAGAGTGTAGAAAGATACCAAAGGACTATTAACTAACAAGAAACAATTTCACAAAAACTTGTAAATTTATAAAGATAAATCACTTAGCTGGAGAACTCTGTGAAACGCTGCTATATGGCTGTGAGGCAAACGAGATCTGAGGTAACTGAGTGAAGGGTGTTGTGGGTAGCAGCATAGCTCGAGAGTTTTTGGTGCACGCAAGCTTGGTATAAGGCCGACTCAGTTCCGAGGGCTCAGAACCAAACCCATCAGTGATGAACAGGAAAAAGATTAACAACTTCAGATCACTGGATTATTAATTTGTGTGCTACACTCTCTCAAGGTCTTAAGGAGTACATATAATGATCATTATAACACCTTTAGTGTAATTCATATTACAGACAGTTTTTTATGCACACACACTCACACTCACAGAATGATGCCAACAAATATGTGAGTGTATTTGGAGGTTTAGTAATGTTTTTTACAACTACACAGCAACATAATGGTCCCAAAAGTATTTTGTTTTCTCTCTAGAGACAGACATTGCCACCATTGTACTCACTATATCATTAGCCATTCTGATGTTACAACTTTTAGCATGCGCGCGTGTGCACACACACAAACACACATATTTATATATATATATATATATATATATATATATATATATATATATATATATATATAAATAAATATATATATATATATATATAAATAAATATATATATATATATATATATATATATATATATATAAATATATATATATATATAAATATATATATATATATATATATATAAATATATATATATATATATATATATATATATAAATAAATATATATATATATATACACAAATATATATATATATATAAAAATATATATAAATATATATATATATATAAATATATATATATATTTATATATATACCCACACACACACACATATATATATATATATATATATATATATATATATATATATTTTTTTTTTTTTTGTATGGATATCATCACAAGTGTGAGTCTTGCCTGGGAGGTGGCAGTGAGAGTTAGAGGAGTGGTGGTAGAGTAAGTGTTTGTGCACGTGCGTGCCCGTGTGTGTGTATCAAGTGGATTTGCTGATTATTTTTATGCATACTTGTAATAGTGTTACGGTGAACACTTAATTCCACTGTTCTGTCCACATATTTCAGACAATTTAAGATTATAATGTTTAAATATTTGTGCTCTATGACCTTAAGTTTCTGACTGTACATATTCATGTGAATTCAGAAGGAATCAAACCACTGCCAGTAAGGCCTGCACCCTAAAGGGGCTGCTTCTGTGATACACGAAACTGTGATTCAAAGATATATTAGCTAAAATAAGGGAAGACCTCACCATTGGCCAATATGTATGTCTGAATCACTTCAAATACAATTGCCAGTCAGCACTTTCCTGTGGTAGTCAATACTGGTGGCACATGCATTGCTCTGGCACTCACAAACACACGCTCTTTTGCTCGCGTGTGCGCACACACACACACACACACACACACACACACACACACACACACACACACACACACAAAACCAGCATATCTCTTACCCATCCCTGAGCTGACAGAGCATCCCTGATGTCTCTTATTTTTGTCCCTACCCTTGAAATCATGGATACTTGCAATCAGTCAATAATGCCAGGTATTATAACTTCATAAATCTTACTGCTCTTACAGTGTGAAAAGTACATCATGATGCCAGATCTGTTGCTCCATTAACTTTAAGGGAGTCCAAGTAATAGTTGAAATGCTCTCACTGGTGTTATCTAGTGTTCCTCCTGGCCTTGTAACAAGGGCTCCCCCCATGCTTCATCCCACACTGACACACCCCTATCCCTTTCAACTATTCCTGATTTTACAGGACAATACTGATGTTGCCTCTTACAGGTGCCTTCTCCCTTATAACTCACAGATTGTTGGAATCATTCAATAATACCAGGCATTACAGTGGTATACTTCTTAATATGTAAAAAAAAACGTTACATTAATTGATCAGTTAGGATAGTGGGTTAATACTGCTGCTGTCGGTGTCAAGGCTGCAAGGTTCAAAATTTCTCCCACCTTTAATTTACTTTTTTTTTTTTTTTTTGAAAAACTTGGGTAATATCTTAGAAGTACCCCTCTAGAGTCTAGTGTTTTACAGATGACTAACATGCTGTGTGTGAGTGCCAAGAATACAAAGTGTGAATCTTTTTAAGTGTCTTTAGGGCAGACCATATAGATAAACAAAAGGTATGTACCTACCATAACAATAGATCTGTGTTGTCTGTTTCCATCCTTCCTCAACTGATGGGTTTCAGATCCAAATTTGGATCAGACTTCAGCTGCTTTTTTCAGACTTAGGATCCATAGCTTAGGCTCCTCCCCCAACGTATAATCCCCTCCTGCCCCCAACATTACCTCGGATTTAGTTTGCCCCATAAACATGCAAAACAAATTACATAAGCTATAACTAAGCACTACAGTAGCCAAAAGGACAGTGCAAAGGGACAAAATCTGCACTGAAATTTCAACAGTATGTAATGCTGCACCAAGAACACACCAACAGTCGTACCAGAAGTCAAGGGAAGAAAGACATTCTGTGAGATGAAAAAGTGTTAGGGGGAGAAGGGAGGGATGTTGAGGAAGGATAGAAACAGACAATACAGATCTATCGTTATGGTAAGTACATAATCTTTGTATCTGATGCTGCCTTTTCCATCCATTCCTCAACTGATGACACAGAGTTCCCAGCTACCTGCTTCCATGGTTGGACTCACAGAAAGATGTTCTGGAGGATGGCAGAACAGAAATACACCCTATTTCTGGAAAGAAAATCCAATTTATAATGTGAAATGAAGATATGAACTTGGACCAGGTGGCAGAAGAACAAGTGTCATCAATCAAGGACCTAGAAAAGAAGGCTGAAGAAGTGGAAACATATCTTGTTGAGTTTGTTTTTTTCTTTTCTTTTTTTTAAACAAGGGGGAGGTAACTTTGACACAACTTGACCCATCTTTGTCTAACAAGAAACAAACGATCTGATTTCCTAAAACATTTAGCTTGATAAAGGTAGAAGCATAATTGTCTGTGTACAGCAAACAAACAGAGCATATATTCTCCTTTATTTGAAAAATTGGGAAAAAAAGACTGGAAGAGTAATACTTAATTTGAATGAAGTCTGTGAAGCCACCTTAGGCAAACAAAGAAGGAACACTGTCAATTGTGGAAGATAACATAAGGAGGTTGGCAAGATAGTGATCAGAGCTCTTGACACCTTTCAGGCTAAAGTAATCACTACCAGAAAGTGTTTTCAAGTCAGAAATTTTAAGTTCACCTTGGTAGCAGGTTCAAAAGGAGGTTGGGTCAAGGCTTGTAGCAAGACAGTCAAGTCCCAAAGAAGGGTAGGATGTTTAAGTGTAGGTCTAAGAAGAAAGATACATCTGAGGAAAGCTTTACACAATTTTAATGAGGATCAGGAAGTATGATTCATTCTCTTATATGGACATCTGAGATGGCTGCTAACTGATCCTTGACAGTAGAATAACCAGCTCTGTTATGGAAAATGGAGGTAAGAAACTCCAATACTGCTAGTACAGGAGCAGATAAAGGTTCTAGATTTCTCTGCAAAGCCTAAATGGAAAATCTTTTCCAGCTACTTTTGTAAACTTTCCTGCTGGACAGTTTCTGAGAAGTAAGAATGTGGACCACTTAGAATAAAAGCCTGGACTGACTAGACATCATTGGAAGAGGAGAAGCTATGCGGTTAGTTTTACGGCTCAAATATCCAAATGAGGCATTCCAGACTGGTAGGACAGTAGATCTGGAATCAGATCCAGCACCCAGGGAGGGTGTACCAGATGACAAAGGTAGGAAAACCACACCTGTCAGGGCCTAAATGGGGCAATTAGGATGTCCATGATTTTCCACTTTCATGCTTTCTGTAGAAATTGCAGGATTGGGAGAGTTGGTGGAAAAGCATATACGAGACCGGAGGGCCAATTGTGAATCACAGCTTCTCTCAAAGACACCCCCTTCAGGGGGATCAGAGCAAAGAACCTGCTGCATTTGGAAATGGTGGGAGATCTGAAAAGATCATAGCATGGCTGGCCCCCTCTAAGAAAGATTTTTGTCACCACTGTTGGGCTGAGAGACCACTTGTGAGGTAGCAGAATAGATCTGTTCAACCTGTCCATTAGAATAGTGTTTTTCACTGGAATGTCTCTTGCCATCAGAAAGTGGATGCAAGATATCACCCACCGCCACACTCTCAACTCTTTTCGATGCAATGAGTAGGAGTGTGTTCCCCATTGTTTGTTGACATACCAAACTACTGACATGTTATCTGTCTGGATAGAAATCACCCATAGAGGAACAACATCCTGAAAGGCCTGAACATTAGGAGGACTGCTCTCATCTCTAAGACACTGATGTACAGATTAGCCTCTGATGGAGACCACATGCCTTGGACCATCTTTCCCAGCTAATAACCCCCATCCCCAACTAGTTAGGAGGCATCCATTGTCAATGGGGCTTTGGGAGAAGAAGGAACAAACGGATGGTCCTGAAACAGCTCTGGAGATTGAATCCACCAATCCATGTGATTTATGCAGATTCTTGTTAAATATATTGGGAAATTCATGGGGTGGAATGTGATGGACCATCTGACTGCTAGTGTCTACTGTAAAACTCTCATATAATACCTTGTCAAGGGGAACAAAGTAATGGAGGCTGCCATCAATCTTAGAAGTTTAATAATTAATCCAAATAACGCCAAAACGCCAAAAACCACAATAACTCGAAGCCAGCAACACAAAGCGAGATCCCAGAACACAGCTCCTCAAAGTGAAAAGTTTATTCAATGGGAAATGAAACCACCATTAACGCCTTTAAAATCATAAAACAAACAGCGTTTTCGACAAGTTAATCGACTTCATCAGATGACCAGTACACTTGAAACTCATCTTTTTATAATAACATCTATTAACTCGTTTAATCAATTAATCAATTAAAAACAAATTCTTTTTCTTGACTGTCCAATAAAAACATGTTACAAAAAGTTAAAATGTAAGATGAAATGACATAAAGAAACACTTTAAAAAATGCTTTAAAAAATGCATGTTATGCTTGAAATTCAAGAGTTTTTACACAAATGGAATATTTATTTCATCTATCTTACTATTTACCAAGAATTGATTATTAGGAATCTTTTCTTGAATAAATTTAATCTGTACATTTATAAGCTATAAAAACTGATTATTATAAATCATGTTTAAAAATCTTGTATATATGACAATATTAAAAAGGAATGTATATAGGACATGAACTCAATTCAGTCTTAAAAGCGGGAAATGCATATAGCATGTATCCATGAAGAAATATATATAAAATGTGCATATTTAGTGACATCTGGTGGTGGAATACCATTATTACATCCTTTTCCTATAATTTAGCTGCTCTTAATCTAAGTAGTGGCAGTATAGAAATTTTATCATTTAACCCTGGAAAATTGTCTGAATTCAAGGAGGTCAGAAAGGCTACTGAACAGACAGGCCCCTCAATATACAAATTTTCAGAGGAATGGAGGGAGAAGGGGGAGGGGGAGATACTAAATACCCTCCCAACCCACCCTGTTCCAGATAATGATGATGCTAATGAGGGACTGATAGTAGCTGTAGGACAATGTCATACATGGGACAGTTTTTCCATTTACAACTTCAGTAAAATTACAATCAAAAAAGAACATTTCACCTTACTTTCCAAAGGTTTAAAATTTATTCCTTTTTGTAAAGGTGATGTTACTAAAAGTATTTTGGATATAAACAGCAAAACAGTCCAAATAGGAACGCTTCAGCTGGCGTTTTTCATAAAGCTCCCAACAACAAATTTACACCAAAAGTAAAGGAAAGGATCCAACGACTCAAAGTAGATAAAGCAGGAACGTTCTTTATTCAGTTAGCGCTTTCACCCAATAAGGGCTTCATCAGACTGTACAAAAATGTTTAGCAAGCACAGTCCATATATACTCAGAGCAATCAACCAATATATCAGTAAAACAATCAAATAATTAATCAATTTAAAATATAGTATCAATTATTAAATATATAAAAAATTCCTAATACAAAAATACTTAATTATATATATATATGCACTTGGTAATAAGTATATAGAAATAAAACTGTAAAATCTATACCTTAAATATTTACATTAAATATTTCAGTTTCCACAACAGATTCATGTCATTCACGAATAGTCCACTAGATGGTACTACAATACATGGTGTATACTTGATGTGTAGATTTTTCTAAGCATAATGCAAATCATTAGATACATAAATCCATTATATTAAATAATCTGTATAAATAAAATCATATATGTATATGGACTTGAAATATATATATATATATATATATATATATATATATATATATAAATATATCTGAGACTAATAAATTTTACACATTATATGTTACAATTCTCAGAAGATGTTTATAGTTCATAGTATCTCCACATGATAGTACTATAGCACATAATAAAACTAAAATATTACGACAGTATTATTTCATATAGATATCTCAAAGCCTAACCATTATAAAATTTATATAAATCAGTTGACAAGTTTTACCACCTACATAATTATATTACAGGAATGTTTTTACAAGTATAAAACCTTTACATAAAAACTATATGAAGACTGTGTAAATCCTAATGCTTCATCCCCTTCCTAATCTCCTTTTCTTTAAAATGGATGTAGGCTAACTTTATCATTAAGGCCAGGGGATAATCAGCCTTACACCTAATAATCCATTTTGTCTCCATTTCCAAAGTAAGGGTTTCTAGATCTCCACCCCTAGGGGTAAAACCAACAGTCTGTACTACAAAAAAACTGAATTTATGTGTGGGGCCCTTTGCTTTGTAATGTTTAGCGAGGGCATTTCGCTCGTCACCTACTCTCATGCTATAGTCATGCTCCCTTATCCTTTCTCTCAACTGTCTATTCGTTTTACCAATGTAAAACGCTGTACAGGAGCAACATTGGGCTAAATAAATAACATTTTCTGTCCTGCATGTAGTGCCAGTTAAAAAATTAAAAATTCTGCCTGAGACCGGTAGTTTGAACTCAGTATCAGTGTTTATAAAACTACACTGATTACAATTCTGGCAAGGAGTTGTATTGGTGGAATATGCATATTGCTCACTTCGAGTCTTATGGCATAACATTCTTTTCAAATTTAGCTTATTCTTGTAACAAAACCTGGGTCTCTCACCAACCAAATTGCTAATATCATTTTCTATTCCTAATACATGCCAATGTCTTTCTACTATTGTTCTAATGTCATATACATCACTCGTGTAGAATAGTGGTAGGTTGACAATATTATCCCTATGTCCTATTTCTTTTATATCACAATTTTATATGTCCCTATATCCATTGAACATGAGAAATATGGTCGAGCTCTTGTGTCTCTCATCTCATGGACATCTAATATTGTTTGATCAACTTGTTCTTCATTATAATGTCTATCTAATAATCTAGACTTTAGTCCTTTCAACTCTTCTCTAAAACCAACCTCTGTGGGATTGAGTCTTGAGGCTCTCATTATTTGACCTTTAATCACATTATCAAAGATATGCTTAGGGTGCATACTGCTTCTATGCAATAATGTATTCCTAAAACATTCTTTTCTATGTACTGACGTATTAACAATGCCATTTGGTAACCTCATAATATTAACGTCCAAGAAAGAAATAAATACCTTAGAGTAATTCATAGTAAAGTTTAAAAAGTCAGTAAGTCTATTTATATCTTTCTCAAATTCTAGTAATAAAAGTTCACTTCCTTTCCAAACCAGAAAGAGGTCATCCACAAATCTCTTATAAAAAGGGACATATTGTTTAAAAAGTGTTGAAGGGAATAAACTTTCTTTCTCCCATTCTGCCATCACAATGTTGGCGTAGCTATTGGCACACGAAGTGCCCATAGCCACGCCATCATTTTGTATATACATGTTTTCCTCAAAAAGAAAGATGTTATTTTCCAAAATAATTTCTAAAAACAGGGCCAAAAGTTCTATAAACTGAATGTCCATTTGAGTATATTTCTTTAAATAATTTTGTACACTCTCTATACCTACAGTATTAGGTATTACTGTGAATAAGCTTTTCACATCAAGTGTGACCATGTAATACTCAGTGTCATCTCCTAAGACAGATAGATAATCATATAGATCTAATAAAAAGTGTTTACTGTCTTTAAGGACATTAGGATTCTCTTCAACCACTGCTCTCAAATGATATTCAACGAACAGAGAAAAGGGTTCGGTTAACCAACCCCGACCAGAAACTATCGCTCGCATCGGGGGGCTATCCAGTCCCTTATGTACTTTTGGAAGACCCTTCAAGATGGGAATTAAAGGGTGGTTAACCTTAAGAAACTTATAAAAATCCTTTTTTATCAAACTACTTCTATACAAATCATCTATGGTGTCATATACTCTGAATATTTTCATCATTACTTCATTAATGTCCAGCCTTGTATAAAATCCATCAATACTTAGCAGCATATTCATATTATTTATATAATGTTGAAAATCCATTACAACAATGGGTCCACCCTTGTCAGCTGGTACAATCATGATAGTATTATCTTTTCTCAATTCTTGTAATGCTTCCCTTTGTAAATATGTCAGATTTTTCTTATTAGTATTCTTATTCATTTTCCTTTTATTATTAGAGTAATACATATGTAAGTCATTTTCAACAAGCTTAGAAAAAGTATCCAATACAGGATGCAATGTCGGTATATATGTACTTACTGGTTAAAAACATCTATCACTCTATCTCTGTCAGTGAGTCCAAAATCAAGTTTTAATTGTACACTTCTAACAAACATTTTCATGTCTATAATGGAGTCAGTCAGTTCACTAGCTTTGCTAGGTATAAAGGAAAGGCCCTTATTTAGAACTTGTTCCTCATGTATAGTAAGTTCTCTCTTAGATAAATTGATAACTAAGGATTCCCTTTCTTTGCCCACATCTTTTTCAAGGTGGATCCTACCTGTTCCATGTCTGTTATTTTCCGTTTCTGTCTCCCTCTGCTCATGGAACGAGATCTTCCTCTGAGCCAGGGGGACTGTATGGGGAAAGGGACATCATGTCTAAAAACATGGGCGTCTCCATCCTTCCCATTATCTATAGACACAATCTTTTTCTTAACTACTGTCATGTCACCATTTTTAGTATTAATAGAATTAACTATGCCTCTTACATTGGTAGACACACTGTTCTCTGTACTCATTAGCTTTCCTTTGGTTTGCACCACTGTAGGATACAGATTCATATTACTGACATTTTTATTTTGATTATCATTTAAGCTAATAACTGTTCCATCAGTAGTTAAAACATCAGTATTGCTTACATCATTATCAATTTCAACTATCCCATGACTATCTCCCTTAGGTTTACTTATATTAATCACTTCAACTTCATTCTGCCCTGTTCTACTAACATGCCCATTAGTAACAGCAGTTCTGGGCCATGTGAAGACATGGCCGTTTTTAAAATCAATAACATCTCTTTCAATTTTGTTTTTTTTTCTGATTAATTAATCTCTTCTCATATAATAGAACATTGTCCATAAGTCTATCAAGTCCCATAGTCTTTTTTGAAGTTTTATACTTCAAATTAATTAACTTATGCATTTCAGTCACTTTTTCCCTTAAGAGTTCCTCCTCAGGTCGATGGTAATCTATGAGGAGTCTCATATAATTAAAACTCAGATCCATATTTAGTTTTTGCCATTTCAGTAATAGTTCAGGGAAATGGTTACCTGTAGTGGGCATCTTGAGGACGCGAAGTCCTCTAGGTATAATTTGCTTCTTCAAGCAAGCCTCGAAATGCTGCCGCTGCAGCTGTAGTCTTTTCAATTTCATGAAATCCGATTCAAGTTGGTCTAAATCATCTGCCAAAGAAAGTAAGTCATCTGCGTTGTCATGTTCAGACCCACGCTTCTCGTTCGGTTCAAAAAACAGTAAGACATTCTCTCTGCCTGCTACACATTCAGTAAATTTCCCCAACATCCGGTCTGCAATAGCGTTAACGTCTGGTGTGTACGCCAGTTCTATGTCGTCACCATCATCAAGACAAGCCATGCCCTCCATGTGGAAACAAGATAATGAAATAAAGTAAAACAGCAAATATATTCCACCGGAGATGCAGCGTTCCTTATAAGTATATATAAACAGCAAAACAGTCCAAATAGGAACGCTTCAGCTGGCGTTTTTCATAAAGCTCCCAACAACAAATTTACACCAAAAGTAAAGGAAAGGATCCAACGACTCAAAGTAGATAAAGCAGGAATGTTCTTTATTCAGTTAGCGCTTTCACCCAATAAGGGCTTCATCAGACTGTACAAAAATGTTTAGCAAGCACAGTCCATATATACTCAGAGCAATCAACCAATATATCAGTAAAACAATCAAATAATTAATCAATTTAAAATATAGTATCAATTATTAAATATATAAAAAATTCCTAATACAAAAATACTTAATTATATATATATATATGCACTTGGTAATAAGTATATAGAAATAAAACTGTAAAATCTATACCTTAAATATTTACATTAAATATTTCAGTTTCCACAACAGATTCATGTCATTCACGAATAGTCCACTAGATGGTACTACAATACATGGTGTATACTTGATGTGTAGATTTTTCAAAGCATAATGCAAATCATTAGATACATAAATCCATTATATTAAATAATCTGTATAAATAAAATCATATATGTATATGGACTTGAAATATATATATATAAAAAATATATCTGAGACTAATAAATTTTACACATTATATGTTACAATTCTCAGAAGAAGTTTATTCCCTTCAACACTTTTTAAACAATATGTCCCTTTTTATAAGAGATTTGTGGATGACCTCTTTCTGGTTTGGAAAGGAAGTGAACTTTTATTACTAGAATTTGAGAAAGATATAAATAGACTTACTGACTTTTTAAACTTTACTATGAATTACTCTAAGGTATTTATTTCTTTCTTGGACGTTAATATTATGAGGTTACCAAATGGCATTGTTAATACGTCAGTACATAGAAAAGAATGTTTTAGGAATACATTATTGCATAGAAGCAGTATGCACCCTAAGCATATCTTTGATAATGTGATTAAAGGTCAAATAATGAGAGCCTCAAGACTCAATCCCACAGAGGTTGGTTTTAGAGAAGAGTTGAAAGGACTAAAGTCTAGATTATTAGATAGACATTATAATGAAGAACAAGTTGATCAAACAATATTAGATGTCCATGAGATGAGAGACACAAGAGCTCGACCATATTTCTCATGTTCAATGGATATAGGGACATATAAAAATTGTGATATAAAAGAAATAGGACATAGGGATAATATTGTCAACCTACCACTATTCTACACGAGTGATGTATATGACATTAGAACAATAGTAGGAAGACATTGGCATGTATTAGGAATAGAAAATGATATTAGCAATTTGGTTGGTGAGAGACCCAGGTTTTGTTACAAGAATAAGCTAAATTTGAAAAGAATGTTATGCTATAAGACTCGAAGTGAGCAATATGCATATTCCACCAATACAACTCCTTGCCAGAATTGTAATCAGTGTAGTTTTATAAACACTGATACTGAGTTCAAACTACCGGTCTCAGGCAGAATTTTTAATTTTTTAACTGGCACTACATGAAGGACAGAAAATGTTATTTATTTAGCCCAATGTTGCTCCTGTACAGCGTTTTACATTGGTAAAACGAATAGACAGTTGAGAGAAAGGATAAGGGAGCATGACTATAGCATGAGAGTAGGTGATGAGTGAAATATCCTCGCTAAACATTACAAAGCAAAGGGCCCCACACATAAATTCAGTTTTTTTGTAGTACAGACTGTTGGTTTTACCCCTAGGGGTGGAGATCTAGAAACCCTTACTTTGGAAATGGAGACAAAATGGATTATTAGGTGTAAGGCTGATTATCCCCCTGGCCTTAATGATAAAGTTAGCCTACATCCATTTTTAAAGAAAAGGAGATTAGGAAGGGGGATGAAGCATTAGGATTTACACAGTCTTCATATAGTTTTTATGTAAAGGTTTTATACTTGTAAAAACATTCCTGTAATATAATTATGTAGGTGGTAAAACTTGTCAACTGATTTATATAAATTTTATAATGGTTAGGCTTTGAGATATCTATATGAAATAATACTGTCGTAATATTTTAGTTTTATTATGTGCTATAGTACTATCATGTGGAGATACTATGAACTATAAACATCTTCTGAGAATTGTAACATATAATGTGTAAAATTTATTAGTCTCAGATATATTTTTTATATATATATATATATTTCAAGTCCATATACATATATGATTTTATTTATACAGATTATTTAATATAATGGATTTATGTATCTAATGATTTGCATTATGCTTAGAAAAATCTACACATCAAGTATACACCATGTATTGTAGTACCATCTAGTGGACTATTCGTGAATGACATGAATCTGTTGTGGAAACTGAAATATTTAATGTAAATATTTAAGGTATAGATTTTACAGTTTTATTTCTATATACTTATTACCAAGTGCATATATATATATATATAATTAAGTATTTTTGTATTAGGAATTTTTTATATATTTAATAATTGATACTATATTTTAAATTGATTAATTATTTGATTGTTTTACTGATATATTGGTTGATTGCTCTGAGTATATATGGACTGTGCTTGCTAAACATTTTTGTACAGTCTGATGAAGCCCTTATTGGGTGAAAGCGCTAACTGAATAAAGAACGTTCCTGCTTTATCTACTTTGAGTCATTGGATCCTTTCCTTTACTTTTGGTGTAAATTTGTTGTTGGGAGCTTTATGAAAAACGCCAGCTGAAGCGTTCCTATTTGGACTGTTTTGCTGTTTATATATACTTATTAGGAACGCTGCATCTCCGGTGGAATATATTTGCTGTTTTACTTTATTTCATTATCTTGTTTCCACATGGAGGGCATGGCTTGTCTTGATAATGGTGACGACATAGAACTGGCGTACACACCAGACGTTAACGCTATTACAGACCGGATGTTGGGGAAATTTACTGAATGTGTAGCAGGCAGAGAGAATGTCTTACTGTTTTTTGAACCGAACGAGGAGCGTGGGTCTGAACATGACAACGCAGATGACTTACTTTCTTTGGCAGATGATTTAGACCAACTTGAATCGGATTTCATGAAATTGAAAAGACTACAGCTGCAGCGGCAGCATTTCGAGGCTTGCTTGAAGAAGCAATTATACCTAGAGGACTTCGGCCCTCAAGATGCCCACTACAGGTAACCATTTCCCTGAACTATTACTGAAATGGCAAAAACTAAATATGGATCTGAGTTTTAATTATATGAGACTCCTCATAGATTACCATCGACCTGAGGAGGAACTCTTAAGGGAAAAAGTGACTGAGATGCATAAGTTAATTAATTTGAAGTATAAAACTTCAAAAAAGACTATGGGACTTGATAGACTTATGGACAATGTTCTATTATATGGGAAGAGATTAATTAATCAGAAAAAAAACAAAATTGAAAGAGATGTTATTGATTTTAAAAACGGCCATGTCTTCACATGGCCCAGAACTGCTGTTACTAATGGGCATGTTAGTAGAACAGGGCAGAATGAAGTTGAAGTGATTA
Source organism: Protopterus annectens (assembly GCF_019279795.1). Taxonomy (NCBI): domain Eukaryota; kingdom Metazoa; phylum Chordata; order Ceratodontiformes; family Protopteridae; genus Protopterus; species Protopterus annectens. Next base: position 634,130,981 of record NC_056731.1, read on the forward strand.
ATATAAGTAAACCTAAGGGAGATAGTCATGGGGTAGTTGAAATTGATAATGATGTAAGCAATACTGATGTTTTAACTACTGATGGAACAGTTATTAGCTTAAATGATAATCAAAATAAAAATGTCAGTAATGTGAATCTGTATCCTACGGTGGTGCAAACCAAAGAAAAGCTAATGAGTACAGAGAACAGTGTGTCTACCAATGTAAGAGGCATAGTTAATTCTATTAATACTAAAAATGGTGACATGACAGTAGTTAAGAAAAAGATTGTGTCTATAGATAATGGGAAGGATGGAGACGCCCATGTTTTTAGACATGATGTCCCTTTCCCCATACAGTCCCCCCGGCTCAGAGGAAGATCTCGTTCCATGAGCAGAGGGAGACAGAAACGGAAAATAACAGACATGGAACAGGTAGGACCCACCTTGAAAAAGATGTGGGCAAAGAAAGGGAATCCTTAGTTATCAATTTATCTAAGAGAGAACTTACTATACATGAGGAACAAGTTCTAAATAAGGGCCTTTCCATTATACCTAGCAAAGCTAGTGAACTGACTGACTCCATTATAGACATGAAAATGTTTGTTAGAAGTGTACAATTAAAACTTGATTTTGGACTCACTGACAGAGATAGAGTGATAGATGTTTTAAACCAGTAAGTACATATATACCAACATTGCATCCTGTATTGGATACTTTTTCTAAGCTTGTTGAAAATGACTTACATATGTATTACTCTAATAATAAAAGGAAAATGAATAAGAATACTAATAAGAAAAATCTGACATATTTACAAAGGGAAGCATTACAAGAATTGAGAAAAGATAATACTATCATGATTGTACCAGCTGACAAGGGTGGACCCATTGTTGTAATGGATTTTCAACATTATATAAATAATATGAATATGCTGCTAAGTATTGATGGATTTTATACAAGGCTGGACATTAATGAAGTAATGATGAAAATATTCAGAGTATATGACACCATAGATGATTTGTATAGAATTAGTTTGATAAAAAAGGATTTTTATAAGTTTCTTAAGGTTAATCACCCTTTAATTCCCATCTTGAAGGGTCTTCCAAAAGTACATAAGGGACTGGATAGCCCCCCGATGCGTCCGATAGTTTCTGGTCGGGGTTGGTTAACCGAACCCTTTTCTCTGTTCGTTGAATATCATTTGAGAGCAGTGGTTGAAGAGAATCCTAATGTCCTTAAAGACAGTAAACACTTTTTATTAGATCTATATGATTATCTGTCTTAGGAGATGACACTGAGTATTACATGGTCACACTTGATGTGAAAAGCTTATTCACAGTAATACCTAATACTGTAGGTATAGAGAGTGTACAAAATTATTTAAAGAAATATACTCAAATGGACATTCAGTTTATAGAACTTTTGGCCTTGTTTTTAGAAATTATTTTGGAAAATAACATCTTTCTTTTTGAGGAAAACATGTATATACAAAATGATGGCGTGGCTATGGGCACTTCGTGTGCCAAAAGCTACGCCAACATTGTGATGGCAGAATAGGAGAAAGAAAGTTTATTCCCTTCAACACTTTTTAAACAATATATCCCTTTTTATAAGAGATTTGTGGATGACCTCTTTCTGGTTTGGAAAGGAAGTGAACTTTTATTACTAGAATTTGAGAAAGATATAAATAGACTTACTGACTTTTTAAACTTTACTATGAATTACTCTAAGGTATTTATTTCTTTCTTGGACGTTAATATTATGAGGTTACCAAATGGCATTGTTAATACGTCAGTACATAGAAAAGAATGTTTTAGGAATACATTATTGCATAGAAGCAGTATGCACCCTAAGCATATCTTTGATAATGTGATTAAAGGTCAAATAATGAGAGCCTCAAGACTCAATCCCACAGAGGTTGGTTTTAGAGAAGAGTTGAAAGGACTAAAGTCTAGATTATTAGATAGACATTATAATGAAGAACAAGTTGATCAAACAATATTAGATGTCCATGAGATGAGAGACACAAGAGCTCGACCATATTTCTCATGTTCAATGGATATAGGGACATATAAAAATTGTGATATAAAAGAAATAGGACATAGGGATAATATTGTCAACCTACCACTATTCTACACGAGTGATGTATATGACATTAGAACAATAGTAGAAAGACATTGGCATGTATTAGGAATAGAAAATGATATTAGCAATTTGGTTGGTGAGAGACCCAGGTTTTGTTACAAGAATAAGCTAAATTTGAAAAGAATGTTATGCCATAAGACTCGAAGTGAGCAATATGCATATTCCACCAATACAACTCCTTGCCAGAATTGTAATCAGTGTAGTTTTATAAACACTGATACTGAGTTCAAACTACCGGTCTCAGGCAGAATTTTTAATTTTTTAACTGGCACTACATGCAGGACAGAAAATGTTATTTATTTAGCCCAATGTTGCTCCTGTACAGCGTTTTACATTGGTAAAACGAATAGACAGTTGAGAGAAAGGATAAGGGAGCATGACTATAGCATGAGAGTAGGTGACGAGCGAAATGCCCTCGCTAAACATTACAAAGCAAAGGGCCCCACACATAAATTCAGTTTTTTTGTAGTACAGACTGTTGGTTTTACCCCTAGGGGTGGAGATCTAGAAACCCTTACTTTGGAAATGGAGACAAAATGGATTATTAGGTGTAAGGCTGATTATCCCCCTGGCCTTAATGATAAAGTTAGCCTACATCCATTTTTAAAGAAAAGGAGATTAGGAAGGGGGATGAAGCATTAGGACTTACACAGTCTTCATATAGTTTTTATGTAAAGGTTTTATACTTGTAAAAACATTCCTGTAATATAATTATGTAGGTGGTAAAACTTGTCAACTGATTTATATAAATTTTATAATGGTTAGGCTTTGAGATATCTATATGAAATAATACTGTCGTAATATTTTAGTTTTATTATGTGCTATAGTACTATCATGTGGAGATACTATGAACTATAAACATCTTCTGAGAATTGTAACATATAATGTGTAAAATTTATTAGTCTCAGATATATTTATATATATATATATATATATATATTTCAAGTCCATATACATATATGATTTTATTTATACAGATTATTTAATATAATGGATTTATGTATCTAATGATTTGCATTATGCTTAGAAAAATCTACACATCAAGTATACACCATGTATTGTAGTACCATCTAGTGGACTATTCCTGAATGACATGAATCTGTTGTGGAAACTGAAATATTTAATGTAAATATTTAAGGTATAGATTTTACAGTTTTATTTCTATATACTTATTACCAAGTGCATATATATATATATATAATTAAGTATTTTTGTATTAGGAATTTTTTATATATTTAATAATTGATACTATATTTTAAATTGATTAATTATTTGATTGTTTTACTGATATATTGGTTGATTGCTCTGAGTATATATGGACTGTGCTTGCTAAACATTTTTGTACAGTCTGATGAAGCCCTTATTGGGTGAAAGCGCTAACTGAATAAAGAACGTTCCTGCTTTATCTACTTTGAGTCGTTGGATCCTTTCCTTTACTTTTGGTGTAAATTTGTTGTTGGGAGCTTTATGAAAAACGCCAGCTGAAGCGTTCCTATTTGGACTGTTTTGCTGTTTATATATACTTATTAGGAACGCTGCATCTCCGGTGGAATATATTTGCTGTTTTACTTTATTTTGGATATAAAACTGTTTTTGAGGAAAGTGAACTTCAGTATTTCCCTTCCTAACCTGTATGTTGGCTCTAATGAGGGTTTAAAAAGGAAAAGCATATATAATCCCCCACTTCACCCACAGTTAAAGAACCTGGAGAAAATCCTGGAAGGTGAAATTAGGAAATATAGTAATAGATGTAATAAGGAAGAGAATATAACTAAAAAAGAGAAAGAATTGTTATATGATATGAAACATAATCCTGACATAAGGGTCATGAAACCTGATAAGGGCGGAGGTATCGTCATTATGGATAACATGTTGTATGACAGTAAGATGTATTCCCTGTTATGAGAAGAGGATAGATATGTATCTGCATCTCTAAATGAGATTAATATTTCCTACAATAAGATTGATTTGGATCTTTTCGATATGTTGCAGGAAGAATTAATAGATCATAAAAGTTATCAATTTTTAAAAGTTGATAAACCTAGGATACCCACGATCTTTGGGATCCCAAAAATACATAAAAATAAGGAGGATCCCCCACTCCGCCCTATAGTATCAGCTGAAGGTTCCAAGACGCAAACATTAGCTAAATATGTTGATTCCAAATTAAAACCCATATGGATCAATAAAACCAGTATACTAAAGGATTCATGGGACCTACTAAAATGTCTCAATAAATGTAAGTGGCAGGACAATATTTTATTCATTACAATTGACGTTGTAGATTTATTTTCCTCCATCCCTCATTTGGAAGGCAAAGAAATGTTAGAGGAAATTGTATTTGAATATGAGAAAATGACACACAAAGACAAATTAGCAAGTCTATGTCTTATTGACCTTGTTCTAAAATATAATTACATCTATTTCAAAGGTGAGTTTTTCCAACAGATCAAAGGTGTTGCTATGGGGGCAGCCTTTGCCCCCTCCTATGCAAACCTTGTATTAGCAAAATGGGAGGAACAATATATTATAAATTCCGAATACAAATCATCCTGGATTCTCTACAAAAGATTCCTGGATGATATTATAATTTTTCGGACAGCAGGGTTAGATAAATTAGATGAATTTATAAAATATATAAACAACACTACCTGTTTTTTAAAATTTACCCACAAAATATCTGAAAACAAAATGACATACTTGGATTTGGAAATGTATAAAGTGGGTAGTAAATCTGAAACCAAAATATACAGGAAGGACACATTTTGCAATTCCTATCTGCACTATCAAAGTGCTCATCCTAAACACTGTAAAAAAAACATTGTTAAAGGACAGTTTGTCCGAGGGAGTAGGATGACTAGTTCAGATATGGACTTTAAGAATGAATGTGATTTATTAGAAAACATGTTCAAAGATAGAGGCTATCCTGTGTCATTTATCAGAGGAATTCGGAAAGAAGTGGAGAAAGGGCGAAAAGATACATTTGCCCCCCTATATCGCAGTACAGGTACAGATGAAATAAGGGATAAAAGTGAAAGTGGTAAAGACTCAAATTATGAGAAACCCAGAAAGGGTGAGGATTTCACTCGGGCCTTGATCCTTGAATATAATGGGTTGAACAATGGAGTTAGAAAAATATTTTTTACAGAATGGAATAGATTTACATGCTTAACAGATATAGAAGGCATGGACAATTTTCCTAAGAAGGTTATATACAAGAATTCCCGAAGTTTAGGTAATATTTTAGAAACTAAGTGTGGTAATAGGAAAAGCAATAATAAAATTAAAACAGGTACATATAAACGTGGACGTTGCAGACAGTGTTGTCATGTTTTAAACAAGGAAGGACTTTTCCTAGTGAGTAGGAATAAATGGATATATAGTCCTGATTATTTCAACTGCGAGTCCACAGGTATAATATATTTAGTGGTTTGTGAAAATTGTAACTCCTTCTATATAGGGAAGACGGAGAGAGCTCTCCAAAGAAGGATTTACGAACATATGTACGATATATTGAAGGGTAAAGAAAGCAATGCACTTTATAAACACAGCAAAACATGTAGGGAATATAAATACAAATGTTTAATAATTGAACAAGTTAAAAAAGACATCAGGGGTGTCCCTTGGGAAGACAGAGTGGAATACAGAGAGTTGTGGTGGCAGTTGACCTTGAATTCAGACAAATTTCCAGGGTTAAATGATAACATTTCTATACTGCCACTACTTAGATTAAGAGCAGCTAAATTATAGGAAAAGGATGTAATAATGGTATTCCACCACCAGATGTCACTAAATATGCACATTTTATATATATTTCTTCATGGATACATACTATATGCATTTCCCCCTTTTAAGACTGAACTGAGTTCATGTCCTATATACATTCATTTTTAATATTGTCATATATACAAGATTTTTAAACATGATTTATAATAATCAGTTTTTATAGTTTATAAATGTACAGATTAAATTTATTCAAGAAAATATTCCTAATAATCAATTCTTGGTAAATAGTAAGATAGATGAAATAAATATTCCATTTGTGAAAAAACTCTTGAATTTCAAGCATAACATGCATTTTTTAAAGCATTTTTTAAAGTGTTTCTTTCTGTCATTTCATCTTACATTTTAACTTTTTGTAACATGTTTGGACAGTCAAGAAAAAGAATTTGTTTTTAATTGATTAATTGATTAAATGAGTTAATAGATGTTATTATAAAAAGATGAGTTTCAAGTGTACTGGTCATCTGATGAAGTCGATTAACTTGATGAAAACGCTGTTTGTTTTATGATTTTAAAGGCGTTAATGGTGGTTTCATTTCCCATTGAATAAACTTTTCACTTTGAGGAGCTGTGTTCTGGGATCTCGCTTTGTGTTGCTGGCTTCGAGTTATTGAAGTTTAATAATTAGTTTGGCAGGTGGCATCTGATAGGAAGAAGCTGCGGAGACTGATTTCTTAGGGTTAATATCCTGTTCTCCAGTAACATTGCAAGTTGAATGGCTGTATCCAAATGAGCTCCTATGAACTCCAAAACCTGTACTGGTAAAAACTGAGATTTGTCTTGGTTTACTGTAGTTCTCAGATTGGAGCAATGCTGAAGCATGTAGCTTCTGGCTTGGATTAGCAGAGACCTGGTAGGATCAGTAAGCAGCCAGTAATCTAGATAGGGAGCACCTAGAACCCGTGCAACCTGAGATGAGCTGCAACCACTGCTATAGATTTGGCGAACATCCAGGGTATGTGGTGAGATCTAAGGGTAGGGCTCTCAACTAAAAATGGTTGTCTCCCAGTCGGAAGTGAAGAAACCTCATGGAGCATCTGTTCAAAATGATGTGTTAGCAAGCATCTTAAAGGTCTACTGAGCTCATCCAGTCATCTTTCCTCAGTACAGAGATTTTAGACTATACCATTACCATCTGGAGCCGATTCAAGTGGTGGAGGTCCAAAATTGGATTTAGGTCCCTGTTCTTTTTGGTACTAAAAAGAAACTAGAAAAAGTTCAAGACCCTTGTCCATCTGGGGGGACGCCCTGAATGACTCTCACTAGCAGCTATTTTATTTCTAATGCTGCAACTTTTCTCTGAGGAGGTGGTACATTGGGGAGGCTCTTTCTTAGATGGGGTGGATATAGAAAGGGGATGAAATAGCCTCTGGTAATTATTGTTTGCACTCAGTCATCTTTGGTAATGGATGTCCAGGCTTCTGAGTGCAGAGACAAGTGTCCCCAGACTGCCTACAGAGTGCAGAAGTCTGGCACCCATTCAGAGGTACTGGAAAGGCCTCTTAGAGAAAGGACCACTGAAGTTTTGATTCTGCGGGCCTTCTCTGCCATGAGGATGATGTCTACCATTAGAATACCCCCCTTCTGCTGCAGGCGATCTATCTCTGGAGGAATTCTGGGGAAAAATTGAGATTTTTCTAAACCACAGTTTCTTACCCACCTTTTGGTTTCGGGAGAAGGTTCTTTGGGAGGGGGTAGAGAATGTATGCCTATGGCAGAAAGGGTTTCCCCATCCTGTTCACTCCTAGAGAGGTTCTTGACTTTGGGGCTGAACAAAGTAGAACCATCAAAAAGAGCATTAATAAAGGACATCATAAAAGGCTCTAAGAAGCCACACAAACACATACAGGCAAGCCTCTGCACTGCAATGCCTGTTGTATATAAACTGCACAAACTATATATATATATATATATATATATATATATATATATATATATATATATATATATATATATATATATATATTTATATATACATTGTCCCCCTGTTCTACTTTACTTATGTATGCTAACCCTATTCCTGCTACTGCCTCTTATCCCAGTACATTATGTTTCCAAAAACCCTTTTCCCAACAGTACCACTAAACAAGACAGGCACACATACGCACACACACACGCACTCACACACACTCGCACGCATACACACACTCGCACACACACACTGCACACACACACACTGCACACACACACACTCAAGACACACACACTCTCGCACACACACACTCACGACACACACACTCAAGACACACACACTCGCGCACACACACTCTCATGCGCACACACACTCGCGCACACACACACTCACAAACACACACACTGCACACACAGACACTCACACACACTCATGCACAAACACACACACACATGCACACACACACACACACACTCGCACACACACACACACACACACACACACACTCACACACACACACTCACACACACATTCACACTCACACACTCGCACACACACACTCGCACACACACACTCGCACACACACACACTCACACACACACTTGCACACACACTTGCACACGCACTCGCACACGCACACATGCACACAATGCTAAAACTATCACCTTACCTAGCCTTTACTCTAACTTTATCCCAGTAGCACGCACACACACACACACACACACACACACACACACACACACACACACACACACACACACACACACACACACACACACAATGCTAAAACTATCACCTTACCTAGCCTTTAATCTAACTTTATCCCAGTAGCGTGCACACACACACACACACACACACACACACACACACACACACACACACACACACACACAAAACATTCATACACAAACACAAAAACATACTCAGTCTCTCCCCCCTCATTCTAACCCTAACAAAAAAATCACATACCTATTGTATTTTGTTTATATTTGCACATATTTGTGTATCTGAACATAAAATATCCTTTGTCTTCATTGAAAAGCTAAATATGGCTCATCCACAGTTTATGGCACCAAACAAAGGAATATTGTCTGTTAGTCCAAGACACAAGTTGAATGAACCGACAAATCCAAAAACAGAAAAACGGACTCCTTGTACCAGCAGGAAAGACAGAATCCAAACGTGTTCTTAACGCGTTTTTATTTTAAAGTGCAAAAGCGTTTTCGCCACGTACCAACGTAGCTTCTTCAGAGAGTTACAAAAACTTTAACTTTACTACCACTTTTTATATATAACATTAGAGGAAGTGACATCACTGGAAGTGAGCAAAATGAAAAAAATTGAAGGAAATTAATAAAATACTTAAAAAGTAAATAAGCTTAAAATGAAATGCATAATTCCATATATTAATTAATTAATTTGTTTACTAAATAGTTAATATATGGAATTATGCATTTCATTTTAAGCTTATTTACTTTTTAAGTATTTTATTAATTTCCTTCAATTTTTCATTTTGCTCACTTCCAGTGATGTCACTTCTAATGTTATATAAAGTGGTAAAGTTAAAGTTTTGTAACTCTGAAGAAGCTACGCTATACGTGGCTAACGCTTTTGCACTTTAAAATAAAAACGCGTTAAGAACACATTTGGATTCTGTCTTTCCTGCTGGTACAAGGAGTCCGTTTTTCTGTTTTTGGATATTGTCTGTTAGTGTTACTGTGTGCCTGTTATATATTATTTATTGCTATATATCAGCGTTATCCAACCTTTTTAGTTTGGGGTCACTTACTGTACCTGGAGAGACTTGGGAGGCCACATTAGAATATTAAATATGTATCTGATTTTTATACACTCCACAGCCAGTTGTGCACCTCAGTCATGGAACAAAAAACAAACACTGCTGATTTGAGGATCACTTCTGTATTCTTGTCAGACAGGAAACAGGCTTACAACCTGAGACATTTACAATTAGTATCATTGTTACAACAGCACAAATGTAAAGGAGTAAATATATATATATATACATACTGGTTTGAAAAATGTTATAACTCTGCAAATCTGAGTGAACTTTTTACCAAAAAGGGTACAAGTATCAAAAAAATCAGAATAAAATGTTATTGAGATATGTGCCATGCAAGACCACACTTAATGGTATGTCTAAACACTGCATGTCTTTGCACAAGTTGTCTAGCAATGCAAAGTGTATCTGACAGATGTACATCTGTGATAACAGATGTTGATTTGCTTTTCATATTCTTCATTCTGGACAAGTGCTACGCACAACAGTACATGCTGGCAAAAATGTCCTGTAAATACCAAAGATAACCTTTGCAGAAGACTATGCTATATAATAGCGTTTGGTATGATACTTGGATATTTTTTCTGCAGAAACTGGCCACAACTCCACTGTAATTTAAATTTTGGAAGAAATCTTAGAATTTTTTTTTTTTTTTTACTAACGTTTGACTTGATGATGGCCTGAACAAAAAAATCATGAGTAAGGAAAAATATTCAGTCTTCCTGGGAATAGTGCCTGCCTTCCTACCCATCCAAAAAGACAGTTATCTTCTGTGTACCATTCTGGTGTGACTGGGATGAAAAGCAAAATAAACGTTCAGATACGTATATTATATACTGCTGAGTGTCTGTCAGAAGAAACAAAAGCACCTGGATAAAACTGACAAAGAGAAAAGGACTTCACATACAATGAATGAACAGCTAAAAACTAAACAGGAGAACTAAGTACTGTTATATGGCAACACTACAAAGGTAGAGAATAACCAATGAATCCAAGAGCCAGCAGGAAGAAAGACAAATCCAAATGAGACAACCACATTATTCGAGTTGAGCGTTTTCCTCTCCACTACAGAGACTTCATCAGAACAATGTGCACACAACACCCAGCCTTTTATATACCCTCACCAATTAATCAATCAGAACTTAAATGAGAATCAATTAAAAGCAAAAAACACATTGGTAATAAAAACCCCTTCATCAATGTTACAATTAATTACCATAACCAAGTTTCATGTACAGACTTAAAATTCCTTGTTAAAAATAACATTAAAACAATCTTAAAACTGTATAAATATATATAAACTATATATATATATATATATATATATATATATATATATATATATATATATATATAAACATTAAATTCTGCACAGTAAAAAAATAGTTCAGCTGGCCTAAAATGTGGTCCATTTTCAAAATTCTGGTTATACTTGTCATTTCATTGATGCCTGGATACTGAGAAGCATTAAAATACAATTACCACCTCAGTTCCAGTACATCCAAATGAACATCCAATATACATCCCTGCTCATCTTTGACCAATTGTTGAACTACCAAAAATTTAAATTGATGGCTCTGATGTTCTTGTACATACCTGTACAGGGCACTGGTGATTCTACAATGCCTAATGTCACCAAGGTGCTCACCGATCCTAACTTTGAATTTCCTCGATGTTTTACCTATATACAAATATAAGACAATTGCCACATTTAGCCATGTAAATGATGTTACAGCTGTTACAATTGTAGTGCCCATGGATGTTAATAATCCTCCCATTAACACTGAACTTTTCGTTTGTCTCAAGTATAAAGGAACAATATATACAAGCATTACACCTGTAATTCCCAATTTTTCTATTAGTTTTTCCATCCTTTTTCCTTCCTTCCAATATGTTCTTTAGGGATCTGTCCTTTCTAACCACAAACCTAGGGGTCTTCCTAACCATGTGTGCAATATTACCATCAAACTGCAAAATCTCCCAGTTTGCTTTAATAACCTCAATGATGGTGCTAGCCACCCCACTGTAGGTTATGATCAGGGTTGAACTAAGGTTAACTACGTTATCTACCGTTCTATTAGGTCCCAAAAATCCATTGCCTATAATGGGCCTGTATATACCTTGCTCACATTTGTTCAACACATCAACCCTGACCTGATTAAAAAGACTCTCAGGGTACCCCCTTTGTCTAAACATCTGTATAATGAATTCTATTTCCACCAGGAAATCATCATGCAAACTAACCATTATGGCAGCCCGCACCAGCTGACCTTTGACAACAGACTTCTTTTGATGGTGCGGGTGCCAGCTATCATAATCCAAATCGTAATTGGAAAAAGTCATCTTTCTATGAATTCTAGTAGTAAACTTCTTATCTAACTGATCAATTTCCAATATCACATCTAGGTAATTAATCTTTTCCTTGTTATATTCATGTGTGAATTTCAAAAATTGCACAGTTCCATTAATCCACACAAGGAACTCATTCAAATCTTCCTCAGTCCCCTTCCAAACAAGAAAAAGATCATCCAGAAATCTAGTGTAATGCATAATATGTGATATAAAGGAGGTTTTCATCAAATATTCCTGTTCCCAATAGGACATAATCAGGTTGGCAAATATGGGAGAGCAAGCCGCCCCCATTGCCACACCTTTTATTTGTTTGTAATATTGCCCTTCGAAACATATATAGTTGTTCTTTAATACAGCCTCCATTAATACCACAAATGTATTCACCTCATCCTGGTGTAAATTGTTAGCTTTGTTAAGCTGCTGTTTAAGCCAGCTTAAACCTTCCTCATGTGGGATCACAGAAAAAAGGTTGACAACATCAATGGTTACCAAAATTAACTCAGGTACTACATCAATCCCATTTAATTTGTTCAGAAACTCCCACGAGTCCTTACTATTATAATTAAAAATGCCCAGACTTTTTTTTGCATATTTTGGTCTAAATATTTACTAATGAAGTAGGTCTTTGACTTTTTACCATCCACAATGGGCCTAAATTTTGGATTTCTTAGGCCCTTGTGGATTTTTGGTATCCCAAAAATACTGAACACCCTGGGATGCTCATTCTTCATGTAATAATATTTCTTTTTATCAGTCTGAGCTTGACACAACATGTCGTCCAACAATAAGTCTATCTTTCTACAAGACACTTTAATTTCACTTAATGAACTTTCTTAGTATGCATCGTTCAACAATAATGAATTCATCCCATCTAAGTAATCAACTCTGTCCATTATGACCAATTCACTGCCTTTGTCAGGTTTCATGAACCTAACCGTAGGGTCACTAACCAGATCAAAAAGCAGTTGTTGCTCTTCATCAGTCATATTAGATCCAAAGTTGCCCTGGCCTCTTTGGTTATTACCATAAATCCTCCTTATATCCTTCTCACAAATTTTTTCGAATAAATCGTTTTATTTAAGGAAGGGTTAAAAGTACTAGGCCTTTTACAACTATCTCTGGGACAATACCCTGATTCATTCCCTTCATTAAACCAAGCCTTTAGGTTCAATTTTCTGGTATAACGCTTCAGGTCAATAATAGACTCCACCATATTGCCTACTCTTATATGGCAACACTACTCAGTGTAACACTCGGCAAATGATCAGCTGCTGTCACACACATCCTGCACAGACCAGCACAGACAGATACTTATTCAGTGCAATGCTGATGCCTGACTGTTACAGAAAATGAAAAAAAAATATGCACACTACTTCTGCAAAGCCAGGAATAACTAATGCTTATTTTAAGCAAATAACAAAACATTTTCCCCTAACGACATCTTCAAGTCCATGTATGTACAAGCACCAAAATGAAACATCTCCCCCAGTAATTCCTTTGATAGTATGCCCATATATGCACAAGCACCAAAATTAAACATTTCCTCCAATGACCCCTTCAGTAGTCTGCCCATGCATGCATAAGCACCAAAACGAAACACCTCCCTCCACGACCCTTCAGTAGTTTGTCTATGTCTGCTCAAGCACTTACATCAAAGTGAAACACCCCCCCCCCCCAATAACTCCCTTCAGTAGTATATCCATGTATGCACAAGCACCAAAATTAAACATTTCCCCCATAACCCCCTTCAGTAGTATATCCATGTATGCACAAGCACTTCACTGACACAAAATTAAACAATTCCCCCAGTGACCCCGTCAGTGGTCTGTCCATGCATGCACAAGCAGCAAAATGAAACATTTCCCCTAATGACCCCTTCAGTAGTTTGCCCATGTCAACACAAGCACGTCACTGTCACCTAATGAAACACTTCCCCAGTGACCCCTTCAGTAGTTTGTCCATGTATGCACAATCACAAAAATGACATAAAAATTAAACATTTTCCCCAATGACCCCTTTAACTGTGTGTCCATAAAACATTTCCCGAAATGACCCCTTCAGTAGCTTGTCCATGTATGCACAAGCACCAAAATTACATCAAAATAGAACATTTCTCCCAACTATCCTTTCGGTAGCCAGTCCTTTTTTAGACAGGAATACATCAATCTTGCAGACCTAATTCACACACCAGCATTACACCCATACAAACACTCATGCATGTAATTGCTCCACTTTTTCACTTCACACAGGCATAAACATCTCACACACCAACATTATACCCATGCAAACATTTGCGCATGCAATCACTCCACTCTTTCACTTCACACAGACATAATCATCTCATACAACAGCAATACACCCATACAAATGCTCACACATATAATCGCTGCACTTTTTCACTTCAAACAGGCATAAACATTTCACACACTAGCATTACAGGCATACAAACACACACAATTGCTCACCATTCCCACCTCATTTACAAAAGCAAATATTGCCCACATGCATGCATGCATACATACATACATACATACATACCTCAACCTCTGCAGACTCTGCAAAAAAGAAAACAAATGCAAAACCAAGAAAGCCACCAACGATATATCCAATGTCACTTGCAACCACCAACGGAATGAGCAGGAAATGTCCTAAATCCATACTATATAACAGTTCTATATTTGAGCAGACATAAAACTGCAAAGCCCAATTAACTAGTCCTGAACTTTTTAAAGTGACAGGATCAGTTAACCGCAAGGAAACTGCATGATTCTTGTTTTTGGATGAGGCTTTGGAGGGTCTCAAGAAAAGGCACTGGCAGGCTGAATTGTGGCCCACAGGCTGCCCTTTGGACAGCTTTGCTATATATGATGACTACTAATTTGTCAATGCTTGTCCCTTACATATAGGTGCTTTCTGCTATGTACATTGCTTATACTGGAGGTTTTCCCTGTAAAAAGAGCTTCTGGGAGTCCACCTAGTAAACAAACTAAATAAACAGGAACAAGCAGCTCTTGCTGGATGAAAAGGGTAAAAATGTAAGGATTAAGAGCTTTTCTCCAAAACCCAGACTGCCCCTCAGAATAGGTTTCAGGCATAGCCAGCGTTAGGCACCCGCGAAACCCGCGGCCGCGGGGAGCCCCCGATGACTTACCCGCAAATAAGGGCCCCGATGGTCCGACCGGCATTTACGCTACTTCGGCTCGGCTCCTTGTGGATGTCTAGCTGCTCCGTCATCCTCATCCGCGGGTTACTTACTAGTCCAACCGGCGTGTACTTTGCTTCGGCTCGGCTCCTCATGGACATCTAGCTGCTCAGTCGTCGCGAAACTGCATTTCCGTTTTCCCGTTTTTTGTTTTTTTTTTGATTGGCTGGCAAGCTGCACTCAATCAGGTCCGCCGCTGAAACAGGGGATCTGATTGGTTGCAGCAGCCTGCTAACCAAGTCCCTTTGTGTTTTTTTTTTTTGATTGGCTGGCAAGCTGCACTCAATCAGGTCCGCTCGCTGAAACAAGGGATCTGATTGGCTGCAGCAGCCTGCGAACTAAGTCCTTGTTTTTTTTTTGTTTTTTTAAGTAGGAAGTGATGAAGCAAGGACCTGATTGGTCCTTGCAAATCACTTCCTGCACAAACTGCCTTTAAAAAGGCACCTGCAGCTAATAAGGATCACTTCTCTTGTTTTTCAACAGAGGAGTGTTTCTTATCAGCAGCAGAGTGATCGAGCGTGTTTGGACCAGCGTGAGGACGGACAGCAGGAACGGATCAGCGGTGGATCAAGCCTTTGCAGCGGTCGTGGTTTGTGGATTATACTCTTTTTAAACTGTCCTTTTAAGGGCAACTTCTGAAAAGGTCTGACAAACTGTCCTTTTAAGGACAACTTTTGAAAAGGTCTGACAAAACTGTCCTTTTAAGGGCAACTACAAAGGGACTGAGTGGTCTGAGGAAGGTAAACAGAGCAGGTGAGCCTTCAGTCGTGAAGAGGGAGCAGAGTATTGGAAGCAGCCTTCTGTTGAAAAACCAAAAAAGGTAAGTTTTGGGGTTTAGTTATAACTTTATTTTTTGTGGGGGGTGGGTGATTTTTTTTTGTTCATATTTCTTGTGTTTGTGCATATTTCGTACTAAGAGGTTTCGGGGAGTGTGGGCTGCGGTTGCATTAGTTTTATTTTAGTTTTGTGTACAGTTTTGTGCTCGGAGGTTTGGGGGTGAGGTCTGTAGTGGTACTAGTTTTATTTTGGGGCTGTGGTTGTATTAGTTTTATTTTGGTACTGTGTAGAGTTTTTGTCCTGAGAGGGTGGGGGTCAGGTTGTGGTTGTACCAGTTTCGCTTTTATGTCTGTGTGCTGGTGGTAAAAGGATGGGTGGTGAGAGGCTGTGGTTATAGCAGTTTTACTTTACTCATTTTACTATACTCACTTTACATTTGTTTTCTGGATAGTGTAGGATAGAATCCATTTTCAGTGGATGCCCATGAAGAAATGCTTTTTAGTATATGTGCTAGAAATATGTAAAATAATTTGGCTTCTGTTTATATGAGGGACAACATAAGGGAATGTGAAGTGTAATATACATTTAATTTTAATTGCCGATTCGTTAGGAAAGTGTATAACTTATTTGGAGCAAGAGGATTTTGTTTTGGCAGTATCTATGCTGTATATGTAAACGGTAGAGAGAATGGGATAGGGGTGATGAAAAGGAGGGGAGATAAATAATGGGACAGAGAAGGATATTGTAGTTGGCTAGAGCAGGGGTAGGTGGGCAGCCTTGTGGGCTAGAGCAGGGATAGGTGGGCAGTCTTGTGAGATGCTGCTGTCTAAGTCAATAGTATTGGGTGTATGGGGTAAGTGGCAAGTAAAATATTGGTTGAGAATGAATGCATTCCTCTAGGAGTTTAGGTAGTCGGGGAAGAATTGCTCTTGGCCTATAATTTAAGTTCGCTCAAGCTTCCACCTTTGTGCAAGGGTATAATGTATATTTTCCAGATGGTTGACTGACTGCTCAGTAATGGATCTTTTGTATTCGGATAAGAACTGGCTTCAACTGCTACTTTTGAAACTGTTGGTAGATTGTCAACTGAATTTGTAGTAAGTTTTCAGTTTTTTTACACATTTGTTAAACGCTGTTCTGCTATCTAGGTTTATAGTACTGTTTTACACTATCCCTGCTGTTGCACCTTGTTCTGTAGTTTTTGGCTGTTTGAATTGTGCTGAGAGGTTAGGAGGTTGATGGGGCATGTACGTTGCTTAAAATGCATAATGTTGGGAGGGTGGTTTGCAGCTGTGAGAATGTTGCTGTTGAAGGCATAGATGTTTTGAATGTATACTAATGCAAGCCTTGTGAACTACTATTGCATATAACTTCAATGTTCTAATCACTGATGCAATGACTGCAATGTTTTCGTTGTCCGTACTTAATGTGTTGAAAGTCTGGGAGTGTGGTTAGGACCTGTGAGAATGTTGTAGTGTTCAGTGTTTGACTGGAGCCTTTTAATGGGGTCATGTAATAGGACATTGTTAATGCTATGCCTATGTTTTTTGTTTTCACTTTATCCAGGATTATTGCGCATCGCCGGGGGGGGGGGGGTCTGCAGAATGTACTAGTATCTTAATGCATGCTAATGCAAATACTGTTCTGTTAAGGGTTATAGTACTGCTTAAATATCCCTAGTGTTACAGCTTGTTCCGAGTTATTTTTAGCTGTTTGGATTATGTAATTTAGAATATGCTGGTACCTGTACATTGTTTAAAAAGCCCAATGTTGGGAGAGTAGTTAGTGGCTGTGAGAATGTTGCAGTGTTCAATGTTTGCCTGAAGTTTTTTAATGTGGGGCCACACACACTAAAGCACATTGTTAATGCTACGCCTATGTTGCATGCTAATGCAAATACTGTTCTGTCGAGGGAATTAGTACGGCTTAAATATCCCTAGTGTTACAGCTTCTTCTGAGTTATTTTTGGCTGTTTGGATTATGTAATTTGGAGGATGATGGAGCCTGATATCTTAATACATGCTAATGTAAACACTGTTCAGCTGTCTAGGTTTATAGTACTGTTTAACTATCCCTGATGTTACGCCTTGTTCTGCAGTTATTATTGACTGTCTGAATTATGCTTTTTGGAGGTTGAGAGAACATGTGCATTGTTTACCATGCCTAATGTCAGGAGGGTAGTTAATAGGTTTATAGTACTGTTTAACTATCCCTGATGTTACGCCTTGTTCTGCAGTTATTATTGACTGTCTGAATTATGCTCTTTGGAGGTTGAGAGAACTTGTGCATTGTTTACCATGCCTAATGTCAGGAGGGTAGTTAATAGCTGTGAGAATGTTGTAAAAGGTGTGGATGTTCGAATGTATACAAATGCACACCCTGTTATGCTACTATTGTTTACCAACAATGTACTGATGCAATGGCTTACCTTTTATCATTGTCCGTACTTATTGTGTTGAAAGGTTTGGAGTGTGGTTAGGGCCTGTGAGAATGTTGCAGTGTCCATTGTTTGCTTGGAGTATTTTTAATAGGGGGTCACAGACTGTAAGCACATTGTTTATGCTATGCCTTGTTGTTTTCACTTCATCCAGAATTCTGCCTAGACTTGGGGGGGGGTTAAGAATTCCGCAGAATGTACTGATATCTTAATGCCTGCTAATGCAAACACTGTTCTGCTATCTGTTTATAGTGCTGTCAAACTGTTCTTCATATGCTTTGTTGCAATTACTTATTTTTATGGTCCATAGCTATTGAAAGTTTGGGAGTGTGGGTAGGGCCTGTGAGAATGTGGCAGTGTCCATTGTTTGGAGTTTTTGTAATGGGGAGTGTCAGACTGTAAGCACATTGGTAATTTTTTTCACTTTGTCCAAAATTGTGCCGAGATGGGGGGGGGGGGGGGTAAGAATTCCACAGAATGTACTGATGTCTCTAATGCATACTACTGCAAACACTGCTCTGCTATCCAAGTTTTTTGGCTGTCTGAATTAAGTTGACAATTTTAGGAGGTTGACGGGGCCTGTGAAAATTGTGTCCAGATGTTTGTTTTTTAGCCTGTTCTCTCTCAGTGATTGCATAGCACAATGTGGACAGCTGAGGCTACTAACAGAAATGGACTTCTTGTTTCATACCCTCCACGTAATGCATGGTACATTCCTTAGATTTATGCTTTTGTACACTGATCCTGTGCTAAGAGGGGTTGTGGGAATGTCAGTCTCCCAGTCTGTGTGCCACTTCATCTTTCACACATGAGGTTGTCTAGCAAATCCATGATTTCACTCCTTTGTTCAAAAAATTATTTTGATTTGTTCAAGTCTGCTAAGAGATTGAGAGGGAGTGGGCATGTGTAGTCTGTATTTTACCGTAACATTTGTCTTGCCTCAATTTGGTGTGTTCTCCTTCAAACTTGTGCCTCTCCTAGTCATTAGTTCTTTCAGACTTTAGTCTAAGAAGCTTGTAATATCAATCTTTTGCATCATCTGTGGCCACTTCACATGTTTAGGGGGGATGACAGGAGAAGAATTGTGTTGAAAAAGCTGACGTTCACCTCTAGTGATAGATATCTAACATGAAACTGTAACCTGGGCCTCTCATTACTTGTTTGTGCCTACTGGTTAGTCATTTTCAGTCTTTCTGCCTGCAGTGCAATAGACTGTCAATGAAAGCCATTAAGCATTTTTAATAACAGTATGACCAAAGGACTCTGTATATGTAGTAATTCTGCTTTACTTCCATTCCCAGTTAGAGATGAAGCGCACATATTTGTCAGGAGCAGCAAAAGAAAGCTTCAGCAGCAGAGAAATGAGGATGCAAAGAGACAGGGTTCCATTATGAAATTTTTCTGTGACTCATCAGTGAGGGAGATTCAGGAAAAGTCTGCCTTCAGGACAACACAATGGTTTTGCATTACAGTCTGACCACTGTGAGGCCAGCATCCTTTCACTAGAAAGTAACAACTTTCTTGCGGCCACCACAGGCTACTTCCTGTGGACCTACAGCCATTACCATGGGTGAAAGCACGGCAGCAAATGCAGACTTACCTGAGGTGTTGCCTGGATCACCAGACTTTGATACAGAAGGAGCCCATACTTCCATAGTGACAGATGTGGCCTATGACTTGCAGGAGTGTCGGGTACATCTTTGGAGGATCTAGGGACTTGGCCAGACTTGATTAGGGATGAGTTTAGGGTAGCTGCCATTCAGCATGGACCTGTGCAAGTGGTGTTAACACAGTTCCCAGTCAATGAGCAGAAAAGAAGATTTACATCTGAGAACTACTTCCATGTGCTGCCTAATGGAGCAAGAGCAAAACGCACTTGGCTGACATATTCGGTCTCAAAGGATGCACTGTTTTGCTTTCCATGCAAATTGTTTGGACATTCTAACCATCTTCTCAGGTCAGGTGGTTACAAAGCATGGAGAGAGATGTCCAAAGCTTTACACAGCCATGACAGAGCGCCAGAGCATATGGCATGCATGATGAAGTGGAAGGAACTGGACAACAGAATAAAGAGTAGGCAGACTATGGATGATAAGAGGCAAGCACTGGTTGAAAAGGAGATAACTCACTGGCGTTAGAACGCATTATTGCTGTTGTCCAGTACTTGGCAGAATGGAACATGGCATTCCGTGGTACAACTGATGCCCTGGACACCTATGGCAATGGCAACTTCTTAAGTCAAGTGCAACTTTTGTCGCAGTTTGACCCTGTTATGGCTGAACATTTGCGTCGTATTCGTAATAAAGAGATAATGGATCACTATCTTGGGAAGGACATACAGAATGAAGTTATCCAGTTGATTGCAAATGCTATCTTAAGGATCATAGTAGGGAAGGTGAAGGACACTAGGTACTTTTCTGTGATTCTTGATTGCACGCCAGATATCAGCAATCAAGAGCAAATGACTGTAGTAGTTCGGTATGTGGACATTTCACAGACTGTAGCCACAGTTGAGGAACATTTTCTGGGATTTGTGCCTGTGAATGACACAACTGGGGCAGGACTGACAGAAGCTCTTCTTCAGACTCTTCAAAATCATCAACTGGACATTAATGACTGTCGAGGACAAGGATATGACAATGGCAGCAACATGAAGGGGAAACGCTGGACTGCAGGCCCGGATAAAACAGATGAATTCAAGGGCTTTTTATGTGCCGTGTGCCTGCCATAATTTAAATCTTATAGTTAGTGATGGAGCACATTCATCAGTACAGGCAGTGTCATTCTTTGGATGTCTGCAGAACATTTACGTACTCTGTTCAGCATCAACAAACAGATGGCAGATCTTAAAACGGCACACAAATGTCACTGTGAAGCCACTGTCGGAGACTCGCTGGGAATGCAGGTAGACTCTGTCAAGGCAGTAAGATTTCAGTTGAAGGGAGTCATTGAGGCATTACAGGAGATAGGGCAAGCAGTACGTACAAATGATGCTGCAACATAGCAACAAGCAAGAGGACTGTGCTCAGAACTTATGTCATACCAGTTCATTGTATGTTTAGTGGTTTGGTATGATGTGCTGACAGAGGTAAATCGTGCAAGCAAAGTTCTGCAGAGTCCATCTGTTGATATTTCAACATGTGTCAAAGTGCTGGCATCCACTATGGACCTGCTTAAGAATTACAGAGAAACAGGATTTCAACATGCCAAGGGCGAAGCCTCCAAGATAGCAGAAGAACTGGATGTTGGCACCACATTTCAAGAAAAGAGACGAAGGAAAGTAAAACGGTTCTTTGACTATGAAGAAGAAGATGAGACTGTACAGGATCCAGCGATAAAATTACGTGTAGAGTTCTTCAATGTGCTGCTGGACACAACAATCCAATCGTTTACTGACCGGTTTCAGCAGCTTTCCGAGTTTGATAAGGCCTTTGGATTTTTATCAAATATTAAAGCCTTGAATGATGTTGCAGAAGACACACTGCTGCAACACTGCAAGGCTCTGAAAGAACAACTGACTGACAGAATAAGTGGCCACTGTGATATTGATGACTCTGACCTTGGACACGAACTTAAAAGCCTTTCTCGAATGATTGATAATGAATCGTCACCACTGACTGTGTTAAATTTCCTTATTCGCAACCACTTGCAAGACATATATATAAATACTTATGTTTCAATGCGCATTTATTTGACTGCACCTGTTACAGTGGCTACTGCAGAACGCAGCTTTTCTAAGTTGAAACTCATAAAGACATACCTGCTCACAATGAGTCAGGAGAGACTTTCAGGCTTAGCTGTGCTCTCAATTGAGCATGAAGTGGGACGAAGTATATCACATGGCAGCCTCATTGAAGATTTTGTCCGAAGAAAATTCGTAAGATCCCAGTAAAACTGTAGATTAGGTATGTGCTCATATTTCCTTTCCAGTAATCTTTTATAATGCTGTCAGGCAGTAATTTCAGGTAGTACCTTAGTCTGGCTTGTATGCTGTGTATTCACTGTTTTTGTTTACGCACTCCAACAGGTAGGACCATGAGGATGGAACTAGCAGGATGTTAGGCAAAGGCAGCTAGGATCAGCTGGACTCGGAGTGGCAGGACTTGTCAGGAGCAGAAGGACTCGTGTGGAGTGGCAGGGTAGTGGCAGGACTCATCAGGATGGTATGACAGTTGGGAGCAGCAAGACTCTTCAAGGGCTAGGACAGAAGCAAAGGAAGAACAGACAAGTGGCAGCACAGTTGGGAGCAGCAAGACTCTTCAAGGGCTAGGACAGAAGCGAAGGAAGAACAGACAAGTGGCAGCAGTCAGAAGCTGAAGAGGTAAATGCATATGGAAGATGAATGCCACTTTGGTATTCATCTTTTTCTTTCTGGGTTTGAGTCTGCCTGTGTCAGACTTACTAATCCCCATTACTCTCATGTGCATGGGTTTGAGTCTGCCTCAGGCTCAGTAATCCCCATGGCTTTCCCTTGTATGTTGTCTGTAGTCTTTTCTGTGTCCCATAGCTGTGTTGTGTACATCTGCAGTGTGACTGTTCATGTCAGTAATTGTGTGGGTGTTAATGTTCAGTCTTGCTGTAGTGCTGTCTTTTATCATGTGTGTGGGAGTCTGTGTCTCTGTCTCGGGGTCAGTCTGTGTGTGTGTGTGGGTCTGTGTCTCTGTCTCTGTGTGTGGGAGTGTGTGTGTGTGAGTCAGTGTGTGTGTGTGTGTGTGTGTGTGTGGGAGTCTCTGTATCTGTCTGTCTGTGTGTGGGAGTCTCTGTGTGTGTGGGAGTCTCTGTGTGTGTGAGAGTCTCTCTGTGTGTGTGGGAGTCTCTGTGTGTGTGGGAGTCTGTCTGTGTGTGTGTGTGGGAGTCTCTGTCTCTGCCTGTGTGTGTGTGTGTGTGTGTGTGTGTGTGTGTGTGTGTGTGTGTGTGTGTGTGTGTGTGTGTGTGTGTGTGTGTGTATGTGTGTGTGTGTGTGTGTATGTGTATGTGTGTGTGTGTGAGTCTGTGTCTCTGTGTGTGGGAGTCTGTGTCTCTGTGTGTGGGAGTCTGTGTCTCTGTGTGTGGGAGTCTGTGTCTCTGTGTGTGGGAGTCTGTGTCTCTGTGTGTGGGAGTCTGTGTCTCTGTGTGTGGGAGTCTGTGTGGGAGTCTGTGTCTCTGTCTCTCTCTGTGTGGGAGTCTGTGTCTCTGTCTCTCTCTGTGTGGGAGTCTGTGTCTCTGTCTCTCTCTGTGTGGGAGTCTGTGTCTGGGAGTCTGTGTACCTCTGTGGGACTGGCTACCTTGATGCGGTACAGAGGCTTGTCATAATGTAACAACATTGCTACTAAATGCCAGTCAATGTGGGTGTCTTTGGGGAGTCAGTGTAGGTGTCTGTGTACCTCTTTGGGACTGGATACCTTGATGCAGTACAGAGGCTTGTCATAATGTAACATTGCTACTAAATGCCAGCTGTAGCTCTTTACCTCATGGCACAAAATCTGGACAAAGCCACAGATAATGGGTTTCCAGCCCCAAAGATCTGGGCAAATTTTAAATATTGCTGTTATAAACTGAATGTTAGAATAAAAGGTCTTGCCATCGATGTTCTGAAGGGTATAAACTGAAATGCCTGTCATTTAATGAATTCAGTCATCAATGATTGCCACAAAAAATCCAGAAAACTCTAAATTGAGGAACAGACCAAACAAGAGTCACATCTGGACATTCTTTGAAAATCTGGGCAGTTGAGTATCCAGTCAGTGTCTGCATCTGTGAGTGGCAACCTTGCTGTGGTACAGGGATTTCATAATGTCACATTGGTACTCGATGCCAGTCAGTGTGTGCACCTGTGAGTTGCTACCTTGTCATGTGCACCTGAGTCACTACCTTGCTGTGGTACAGGGGTTTATCAGGATTGTAACATTGGCACTAAATGCTAGTCAGTGTGTGCACACCTGTGAGTAGCTACCGTGCTGTGGTACAGGGGGTTGTCTTAGTGCAACATTGGTATTAAGTGTCAGTCAGTGTGTACCTGTGATTAGCTACCGTACTGTAGTACAGAAGTTTATCATAATGTAACCTTGGTACTAAATGCCAGTCTGGGCTTGGCACATAAATTCTTAATGATCTGAATGTAGTGACACTAGTGGTTAAATGGTGCTGGATGAGCTTGACAGGGAAGGAGGTGCAATAGCAATGTGGTCACGCTTCATGTTCTCTTGAGTAGGGCCCCCAACTTGAACCTTGCTGGGGGCCCCCAAAATGCTAGCACCGGCCCTGGTTTCAGGCAGTGATCAGGAGGGGAATTTAGGGTTAAGGGGCATCAGGTGGTTAATTAAATGCCTTTTTCCCCAACTACAAAATGTTACTAATTAAAAATTCAAATATGGAGTGGACGTTGTTCCTTAGAAGAAGAACCAAAAGAATGGAATGCTATTATGGTTTTAATGTAAAAATTCTAACACCATCTAGGATGTGTGGAAATACTTTCTATACAAAACTAACACCTCATTATCACTTGACACTTAAATTATCTTACAATAAAAACCTGACACAATTTGCTTTATTCCTGAAATAAAGGTGACATTAATACTGAAAATAATGTAAACAAAATACTTTAATATTTCCTTCAAGAAAACTAGAAAACTTTATCATACCAGTAGCAATGTAAACAAGCTACTTTAATATTTCCTTCATGAAAACATTATGTCATCAGTAGTTCTGATTATTAACATATAAGATAAATATGAATCTTTACTTAGTAGAAAGTTTAAAGAATAGTTTTATTTAACTACAAAAACAACAAATGCATAACACACGAGTAAAAACATAGTTGCTGTTTTCCATTGCCTGTTTAATGTAACACATTTTCCACTTACCTTTCCAAGAGCTGTCAAATGCTGGAAGTCAATGCTCTGCCTGTGTCGTAAAATTTTAAAAATACCATCCAAGTAAACTTGATCTTTGCTAAAACAACCTAAAGAAATTACAGAGAACATAATTACAGACTCTCTGCTGCATTGTGCTTATATAGCTTAACTCTTTAGTATGTGAAAACAGAAGGCAAATCCGTACGCAGTAAATGATCACATCCTGGGAATACAGCAGTCCTAGTTGTTAAAAGGACCATCAATTTGCTAACATTAATCATGCTGCAAAAATAAAAAATCAACTTTTAGCATCAGCAATCTCCTAATCAGTCAACAGAAAATGGTTTAAATTTTAGTTAAAAGACAAGCACAGGCACATTTGTCATATGGTTAAGATCTTAGACTCCCATGCACAAGGTACAAAGTCCGATCCTGACCTACAGCCAATGCCTCTATGCATTCTGCATGCTCCCCTGTGTCTATAAGGGGGGGTTCCTCCCATCTTCCAAAAACATGCTGAGTATTTCCAGCTCAAACTCACACAAGAATGGAGTTGAGGTCAGCAGCACAAACTCTAGATGGTGTTTACTGGGGGAAGATGCTTTGGTCATCAACTGTGATGTGCAGTATCCTCTAGACAGGAAAAAATAAGATCACAGACTGTGAACTCTGTCACAGCTATGTAAAAAAGTAATCTAGTCACACTGACTAATGTCACAAAAATGGGCATTGTATGCTAATGGTGGGAGGGGAGGGATCTATGGGCTCCTATTAGCCAGTGTGGGCCCACCATAAAAGTCAATATGCTACTGACCTGCGGGACAACAGGAATAAAGAAGAAGAGGCCATTCCAGGCTTATCAGCAAGAGACAGTCACAAGATCACATACAAGACTGGCCAACATGCAACTTAGGTAGACTTCCTCTTGGTAAGGAAGGGGCACTGCAGTAGGATCAGCGATTGCAAAATCATCCCAAACAAAATAGTTGCCCCACAGAATAAACCACTGGTTAACACAATCAGCTGCAAAAAGTGGTCAAAAAAGGATATAAGGTCAACAGAAACTAGGCTGAAGGACTGGAAGTTGACTGCAGAAAAAGCACAAGAGATCAAGGAAATATTCAGGGCTATAGCACTTCATAAAGAAGAGAAATAGGTAGAGTTGAAAAACAATGGCAGTGCCTCAAAACAGCATTTGTGAAGACTACAGAACTGATATGCATTTGAGACAGGTGTGGAAATAACGTGCATAAGGAAAGCTAATGATGACGTCCAGAAGTCTAGGAGATCATCAAATGAAAGACAGAGTGCAGGAAAAAGCGTGGCATAGAAAAGACAGACCAGATGCAGAAAGAATACCGGTTGGCTATCAAAGAAGTTAAAAGAGCAGTTGCAACAGTGAAGAACAAGTCATTAGATGCATTTTTCCAGCTTCTGAAAAGAAACTATCAGGCTGCAAGGCAAAGTCAGAAAGATAAAGAAGATAGTCAGACACCCTTCATAAAGGATGCCAACAACAACCTGCTTACCAATCCACAATACATCAATGGCAGGTGAAAGGATTACTTCTGGCAGCTTCTGAATGAAGAAAACCCCAAAGAAGCTGTACTGCTGCAGACAAAGTTCTTGAGGAAAGAAGAGGAGTCTACCCTAGAAGAAGTAAGAAAGTACAGTTGTGTACACTTACCATAAATGTAGATGTTCGAGTGTATTCACTGTTGCAGTCATCACCTGTGGGTTATCCCTGCTGTGGTAGCCCTTGGCTGGCATGAATACCAGAGTCAATGTTTTTCTACGTCGGCTGCTGGCTGACATCAGGTCATCAGTGCTATAAAGGAAGGCAGCTGATGCTATTGCATCAGTTTTTCTTGCACTGACCAGTCAAAGGCTCAAGTAAATATGGTAAAGGTGGCTCTGGTAGCTTAAATCCACCATTAGAAACTTATGTCTCCCTAAAGAATGAAGATATAAGGGGGAAGAAGGCTGGGAAACCAGGACTGCAACAGTGAAAACACTCAAACATCTACATTTATGGTAAGTGTACACAACTGCACTATGTTCTTTGTGTTTCACTGTTGCACTCATCACCTCTGGGAGGATTAATAAAGCTGAGGAGAGGGGTGGTAGGATTAGTAAGAGACCTAGGAATGGGTCTGCATGCCCTGCAGAACTGCAGAGGCAAACCCTGCCCTAGCCTTAGAAAATATAGAGGTAAGTGGTAATGGTTGGTAAAGGTATGGACAGAAGTCCAGGTGGCAGCTTCCAGGATGTCCCTGGAGGGAACTCCTCTGAGGAATGCTGTGGAAGTGGAGGCTGCCCTAGTGGAATGGGTTCGAATAAACATGGGGGGGGTTCCCATGCAATCTATAGCAGAAATGGATACAGTGTGATATCCATTTGGAAATGGGCTTCCCCTCTGCCCCTGGGGCAAAGCTGACAAGTAGTTGGTCTGTTTTCCTGAAGGGTTTAGTACGGTCCAGATAGTATCTGAGCTGTCTGTGCACGTCTAGTGAGTGCAGAATTATTTCCCCCTTGTTTTGAGGGTTAGGGAAGAAGGTGGGTAGATGTATGGCCTGGTTGAGAGTTGCATTAAATACCACCTTGGGCATAAAGGAGGGATTAGTCCTCAGGGAGACCCTGTCTGCATGGAAGATGATGAAGGGCTCAATGGCCATCAGTGCCTGAAGTTCTGAAACCCTTCTGGCTGAGGTGATAGCTAGGAAAAAAGCAGTCTTCCAGGAGAGGTATCTTAGTTTTGCTGAATTAGCAGGTTGGTAAAGTTAGTTTTTCCAAAACATAATTCACTTCCCAGGCTGGAGTGGGTGGCCTTCTGAGAGGTCTGATATTAGAAGCCCCTCTGAGGAATTGTTTAATCAAAGGATGGGAGAACAGTGGTTGTTCTGTATCAAAATGAGCTGAAATGGCTGAGGCGTGGATTTTTACAGAGGAGGAGAAGGAGAGGCCACTATTAAGTAGCTCTGCTAGGCAGTCCAGGATAAAAGGGATGGAAGGTTGTGAGGTATTGCCCCCTCTGGACTGGCTCCAGGTGCAGAATCTTTTCCATTTTCCTGTGTAAGATTTTCTGGTGCTGGGCTTTCTGGCCTCTGTGATAATGTCTAGGACCTGTTTGCTTGACAGGGGCCCCATGTTTGCCTTTACAGTATTAGCCATGCTGATAGTTTGAGAG
Source organism: Protopterus annectens (assembly GCF_019279795.1). NCBI lineage: Eukaryota > Metazoa > Chordata > Ceratodontiformes > Protopteridae > Protopterus > Protopterus annectens. The sequence continues at coordinate 634,159,385 of NC_056731.1, forward strand.
TCTGAGCGAGTCTGGGTGCACCCCCCCCCACCTGAGTTAAGAGGTCTGAGATCAGGGGAAGTTGCCTGGGAGGCTGTACGGTCAGGCTGTGCAGTAAGGGGTACCAATGTTGTCTGGGCCAATCTGAAGCAATGAGGATGGCATTTGATCTTTCCTCCCTTATTTTGATCAGCCCCTTGGGAATAAGAGGCAGAGGAAGGAATGTGTGCACAAAGAGGGTGTTCCAGGGGAAGGTCAAGGCATCCACCTTTCACGTTCGGTGGTGATAATCCCTGGTACAGAATTTTTTAAGCTGATGATTGAGATGCGAAGCAAAGAGATCCCCCTCCAGAGTCCCCCACGCCTGAGCGATTTGTAAAAAGACTTTTCTGTGGAGCTGCCATTCATGGGGGTCCAGTAAGTTTCTGCTTAAGTGGTCTGCCAGGGTGCTGTTGATCCCTGGTAGGTATTGGGCTATCAGGTGTAGCCCCATGGAAGAGGCTGTCAGCCAGAGGTTCATGGCTAGCCTGCACAGAGGGTAAGATTGGGTCCCTCCTTGTTTGTTGATGTACTAGATTACTGTGGTGTTGTCTGTTTTGATAAGAAGGACCCCTGGCTTGAGATGGGGTTTGAAGGATGGCACAGCCTTTTGTACTGCCATCATTTCCTTCTGGTTGATGTATAAGGGAAGGTGCTGGGCATCTCAAAGACCTTGGGTGCACCTCCCTTCTAGGTGAGTGCCCCAAGCTATGCCTGAGGAGTCGGTGGTAATGGTCTGCCCAGTTGGGCGGTGGGTGAAAGAAAGACCCTTGTTCTCGGCATAGGCCCTGCCCACCAGAGAAACGGCCCTTATACATGGGATCAGAGGGAGAGAGGTCTCTAGATGTTGAGAATGCTGACACCAAAGGTTCTTTAGGTACCACTGTAGTTTTCTCATATGAAGCCTGTACAGAGGAATTAGAAGGATGCAAGATGCCATATACCCCAAGGCTTGCAGGAACTTCCTTGCAGTGAGGTGATTTCTGGAAGCCAGCTGTGTAAAATAGACAGGCAGGAAGCTCTGCTTTTCTGGAGATAGGAAGGCCATTTGGGATGCTGTGTCCAGCACTGCTCCCAAGAAAATGATCTTCCTGGAGGTTGTTTGCTACATTTCTTCTCATTGATTGTGTACCCTAAGGAGGTTAGGAGGGTTTTGTCAAAGAGGAGGCCCTTGAGGAGCTTTTCTTTGCAATCTGCCTGAATGAAGCAGTCATCCAGATAAGGGTAAAGTTGTATATTTTTCTGTCTGCAAAAGGCTATGGCCGGAGCCAAGCATTTGGTGAATATCCTGGGAGCAGTAGATAAGCCAAAGGGTAGTGCAGAGACCTGAAAGTGTTGTGAGCCTGCTCTGAAGCAAAGGAGTTTCCTGCAGGATTCCCTTATGGGGATGTGGAGATAGTCATCTTTTAGATCTAGGGTAACTAACCAGGCAATTTTTGTCAGCATAGGCAGCAGCTGCTGCAAAGTTGACATTCTGAATTTGGGGACCACCAAGAAAGTATTCAGAATGGATAGATCCAGAATGGGGCACCAAGTGCCTCTTTCCTGGGAACAAGGAATAGTCTGGAATAAAAGCCTTTGCCCGTTTGATCTGAGGGGACAGGTTCTACTGCCCCTTGGGATCTAGTTTGGACTTGTTTCAATGCCTCTGCTCACTGATTTGGAGGAGAGTCTGGATACGCTCTAAGAATTGTGAGTTCATTGAAGGAGAATATGTATCCCTAAAAAATTATCTTTAAGACCCAGTGGTCCTTTGTTACAGAAAGCAAATTGTCTTTGCAGAGGGAGAGCCTTCCTCCTAGCTTTTGGTGAGTGGAAAGAGGGCAGAGGGGGGAGAGGGAATCATTGAGAGTTTTTGCCATAGAGGTATTGCTTAGAGCTCCCTGCCTTTGCAGCAGAAGTGGTCCACTGTTTGGTTCTCTGCTGTCCCTGGGATAGGAGTCTGGGTGGTCTGCCCTGCGGGGCTTACCTTGCCCCTTTCTGCTAGGTGCATGAAAGGACCAGTGTTTTGAGGGAAAATTCCTGCTGAACCTAGGATGTTGTACCTGAAGGAAATATTTTACTGCTTACATAGATTTTGCTTTGTCTTCCATCTTTTTAAGCACCTCTTCTGCATTAACTCCAAACAAGCGGTCCTTATCCAAGGATGCATCAAGTAATTTAGATTTGACATGATCAGGGAGAGGATGTTCCTTCAACCATGCATGTCTCCTAATGACAGATCCTGACACTGCTGCCCTGCATGAGGCTTCTAGGGTGTCATATCCACAGTGTAATGAGTGTTTAGCCACTTGATAAGTAGAATGCAGTAAATGTGCTAACTCTTTCAAACTGGCACAGTCAGGAAAGGTTGAAATCTTTTGTTTTAATAGTTCCAAAGTGTGTTGTTGATATTTTAACATGTGAAACTGACAGCTGAGGGCTCTGATAGCTAAGGTTGCAGAGGTGTATACTTTTTCACCCCATCTGTCCAGAGCTCTGGAGTCCTTGTCAGAAGGAATAGGATTATTTGTAGAACTAGCCTTAGGTCCTTTTGGTCCCTGTGTAATGACCTTCAGGTCTGCAGCAGGATTTCTGTGCAGGTATTTGTGAGAATCCAGTACTCTGTAATACCTGTCAGGTTTTCTGGGAACAGATGGGAGGGTGTCAGGAGTTAACCTGGATTCATTGTAGACATCATCAACCACCTCTAAGATTGGAGGGATGGCCAAGGGTCTGTGCTGGGGCAGGTCTAGAAACTCTCTTAATCTTTTCTTAGACTGAAGGAAGTCCTGGGATTCTCAGTGGAAATGTTCCCTGAGGGTGTGAAGGGTTTCCCCAAAGGAAATATCTTCTGGTGGGGAGGCAGAAGGAATGGATTCTTCTGCATCTGAATCCTCATAAGCAGTCAGAGGTTGTTCCTCTTCAAAATCTGAATAATCAGACTCCTCAGAATACTGTTTTGTCAGTATTTTAGGAGAAAGGTCTTTTTTCCTTTTAGAAGGTGTGACCTGACTACCCCTGATATGGGTGATAAGATCTTCTGCCATTTTAAGCATTTGAACTTGGGCTGGTGGAGCAGGGGTAAATGAAGTTAAGCTGGATTCATGGTAGACATCATCAACCACCTCTATGATTGGAGGGATGACCAAGAGTCTGTGCTGCGGCAGGTCTACAACTCTCTTAGTCTTAGACTGAGGGAAGTCCTGGGATTCCCAGTGGAAATGATCCTTGAGGGTGTGAAGGGTTTCCCCAAAGGAAATATCTTCTGGTGGGGAGGCAGAAGGAATGGATTCCTCTGCATCTGAATTCTCATAAACAGTCAGAGGTTGTTGTTCCTCTTCAAAATCTGAATAATCAGACTCCTCAGAATCCTGTTCTGTCAGTATTTCAGGAGAAAGGATTCTTTTCCTTTTAGAAGGTGTGGCCTGACTACCCCTGATAAGGGTGATAACTTCCTCTGCCATTTTAAGCATTTGAGCTTGGGGTGGTGGAGCAGGTAAAATGGTGGCTGGTGGCTAGAGGTAGTTTTCCTAGGAGTGGCCTTGCCTCTAGACCTAAGAGTATCCAACGGTCTGAAAGAAATGGTAGTTGGAGGAGAAGACATTGTTTTTTGTCTAGATTCTGTAGTGCAAAAACTTCCTCGGAAGCCAGTGCTTACATTGCGGCTCCGGACCCAACCAAGGCAGAGACAACCAAAGGCTCGGAAGACTAAGAAGATTTCTGCAGCATACCAGACTCTGAAAGGGTCTCAGTAGAGGCCTGCGAAGGTATCGAATCAGGTATCAGGGGCTGTGAAGGCGCCTCACTGAATTCCAGAGAACTGACAACCTGCTTAGCGGTAGAGTCGTCGGAAGGCTTAGCCTTGTGTGGTTTGTCTCTGTCTTTATTCTTACATTTTTTCAGAATGTCTACGGATTGTTGGCTGACAGATGCCATTTCGGAATGAAAATACCTGGATACAATAAGAGCTCTATGACAAATGGTTCTCGTGTTAAAGAGGGCACAGAACTGACAACAGGGACTAAACAAGTGACGCAGTATGAATGGAAGTCTCGGTGTGGTATTTGCTTTCCACAGGCGAGACAATTGTTAACTTTTTCAGACATCGGTTAGTGCAAGAAAAAAGGATCCCCAACAGGGTACTTAGCTTTAGACGTTTTCAGCTGTAATTCAAACTCTGGTAGCGACCGACCGGCATACTTGTGAACTGCTTCTGCTACAGGGTCCACGGCAAGAAAGACTGATGTAATGGAGCCAGCTGCCTTCCTTTACAGCACTGATGACCTGACGTCAGCCAGCAAGTGACAGCAGCCGACGCAGAAAACACTGACTCTGGTATTTTGGTCAGCCGAGAGCTACCACAGTAGGGAATAACCCACAGGTGATGACTGCAACAGTGAAACATGAAGAACATCAGCATTAAGGAAAATGAAATCAAGGAAAGCAGCAGGCTCAGATAAGGTCAAGGCAAAAATAGAGGGGTCCCAAACGAAAGACCAGCACTGGTAGAATTTTTAATAAACTCTAGAACAGAAGCTGCCATTAAAAAAGGAATAATTAGTAGACCATATGAAATATTGCATGACAACTAAAAGAATCAATCAGAGGAGGTGAGAAAGGATTAGGAAGAGAGACTGGATAAGCAATTCACAAAGAAACAATGGGAGGATATATGTACATCTCCCAAATATGAAACAAAATCTAGAATATTTTGGATTTTTGCCTGGAAATATTTACATATATATTTTTATACCCCAAGTAGAGTCCAGATAATTTTTCCTCAGGCAGACAGCAAATGGCGGTATGAAGGGGAAGAAAGAGGTAACTGGGGACATATTTTCTGGAAGTGAGGTGAGTTGGTGAACTTTAAAGATTACACAAAAAGCATAGGTGAGAGGTGCAGTGCAAGAAAACTGTGCAAACAAAAAAATAAAAAACAAGTACTGAACCAACATGGCTAGGTAAAAATCTCTACTTAATAAAAGTGAGCGCTTTTATGATAACACTACCGCTTCTTCAGAATGTGTAATTAATCTGAAGAAACGATAGTGTTATCGCAAAAGCGTTCACTTTTATTACTTTTTCATTTGTTAAATAAATAGAGATTTTTGCCTAACCGTGTTGGTTCGGTACTTGGACTTTAAGGATTCCCTGCAGGCTGCACTGTTGAAGTTGCTGTGTGGGCAGATTGGTCTGACGAGGGAAATAATTTTCTGATACAGAATCGGAACTGCCTAAACATGGTATTGCCTTGCTGTGTCTAATAATGGTAGCTGCCAAAAAAGCAACTGATAGAAAATGGAAATCAAAATCAACACCAACTATACTGGAAGTAGTGACTATAATAACAGAGATAAAACAACTGGAATTGAGATACTTAGAAAAGGGTAGGAGCAAACCACATAGGAAAAAATGGGAATTGTGGGAACAATACATACAAGGGAGGAATTGGGCTTAAAAGGCAGCAGAACTTAAATGAGCTATGTAATGTTTGAGTGAGAAAGATTGGGTAGATTATAAGTGATGTATAATGTTTGCAACTGCGAGTGTGTCAGTATGGTTTGTGATGTAAAATGCTTGCAACTAGGATTGTGTTGGTATGGTTTATTTTCATTTATATAAATGTATGATTGTCTATGTAGTAAGTGATTGTTTAATAAAGATGTTTCTTGTTTAAAAAATGCAGGAATTGAGAAACTGAATAATTTATGTACTACTACTTAAATTATATGACATATAGCAATGTATGTGAAATATAATGCTTGTTATGGTAACATAGTTTGATTACTTTTATATGAATGTAAATTTACCTATGTCTCAATTGATAATTCAATAAAGATGTTTGGAAAAAGGCAGATATGATCAAGACGTTGGAAAAATTAGAAGAGAAATGGCTATTGAAGGTGCTCATAGCAGTATGGAGAGAAAAGTGTATCCCAGATGACTAGAAAATAGGCATAATAGTGCCAGTTTACAAGAACAAAGGGGACATCCACAACTGCAGGCAATACAGAAGTATCAGACACTTGTTACACTGTATGAAAGTCCTATACACTGACTGGCCAACGAATACACAGAGTGTAGGAAGCAAGATGGGAGATGAGCAGTTTGGATTCAGATCAGGATACAGCAAAACTGACCCAATTTTTGCAGTGAGACAAATAATTAAGAAGAAGCTGGAGATAAGGAAAGAATCCATATGGGCATTCATAGACTTGGAGAGAGCATATGACAAGGTCCCAAGAAAGCTGATTTATACAGTCCTGTAATGTCTTGAAGTCCCAGTAACACTGATAGAATTACTATAGGCTATGTACAATGATCTAATGACACAAATACGAACAGTGTTCAGACTCACAGAGGGGTTCCCAGAGGGAGTGCATCAGGATTCACCTATGAGCCCACTGGTGTTCACAATGGAATGGAATGGAATACATTAGCAAACAGGTCAGAGGGGACAGATCAACTAAGTTGCTGTATGCAGCTGATGTGGTAGTAGAGGCAGACTCTGAACAGTAACTTCAGTAAAGGATAAGGGAATGGAATTCAAAAGTGAAAGCACGTGGGATGAAACTAAGTACAGCTATGACAGTTGCTATGCCAGTAAATAGGGGAAATCAGAAGTAGATGAGAACTGAGACAGAAGTGAAACTTGTGGAACAGGTTAACAGCTTCAAGTATCTGGGAGGAGTGACTGAGAAGAAAGGATGTCTGAATGAGGAGGTCAAAGCTAGAATCATAGGGACTGCAGCCAACTGGCACAGAGTGTTAGGGGTAATGTAAGACAGAATAATGTCAAAGAAGCTGAAAAGTAAGGTGTACAAAACAGTGGTGTGACTAGTACTAATGTATGGCACAGAAGCTGGTCAGTGAAGGCAGAGTAGTTGAGGAAGCTAGAGCTGATGGACATGAAGTGCCTGAGATGGGCGGTATGATGCACACTGTAGGACAAATGAAGAAATAAGGACATCAGAGCAGACGTCCAAGTAACTCCAGTTCCAGAAAAGTTCAAAGAGAGCAGATTACGGTGGTTTAGGCACATGTGCAAGAAGAAGACAATCTGGTGAGGAAGATTTGTGACAGACAGGAAGAATGCAAAAAGAAACAAGGGCTTCCAGCAAAGAGGTGGATGGATTGTGTAAGACAAGACCTGTGACAGTCAGGTAAGACTGTTGAAGATGGTAGAAGAGTTGCACTGAATAAAGGGAGAGGGTGACACTTGGTATGACACCATGCAAAATATGGGAAATAGGGAGTTGATGATGATGATTATTTAACTACTATTGCAGTAGCATTAACTATATGGCTACCTCAGTTTATACTGACTGGGAGGAGGAGGAGCAGGAAGAGGAAAGACTAGGGTCCAGGAGCCTTAGAAAATGGACCTAGCAAAGCCTGCTCAAGACCTTGAAAGGGAGTCTGGTTTGTCTTGCTTTCTAAAAGTACATACATAGGAACAAGTTTCTGCTTCTAAAATAACTATAGAGCCCACCCTTTTTCGAAAAAGCCACTGATGACGCCAAGACCCTGGTACAGAGTGCCTTGACCTTGCCTGAAAAAAATATTTGTTGTGGTGAATGCAACAAAACAAAATAGCAACTTACAATCATTTGGAGATGGTCTGCTTTGAATCGGGTTACACATTTTGCTTACTTTCATAAGAAATGAACAATTGATTAGCATTTCTGAAAGCTTTATTTCTGTTAAGATAATATCAGAGTTGTGTGGAGACATCAAGAGTATGAAGAAGCCCTTATCCCTCATTTTTAGGTTCTGGAAAGAAGACAAGGAAATAGAGAGCATGGCTCAAAGTTAACTTGGATACCACTTTATGCACAAAAGAATGACATTAGTTTTCAAGGAAACTACCAACAAAAGTGTTTTCCACACTAAGAACCTCATATCAGCCTGATGAGATGGTTCAAATGGAGGAAGAGTTAACTTTTCTATCATACACTTAAGATCCCAAGGAGAAGCCATCTTAAGCATTTTGACATGGAATGCATCAAAAAGGGAGAATCACTGAACAGACATGTTTAAACTGCTGACAAATGAACCTTGACAGAGTAGTAAGAAAAAACAGAGGATAAATAACTCAAACAAATATTGTAGAGGCAGAGAAATAATGGCTTTTAAAGGGTCCTGGTTCTTGTCTATGCACAAACTAGAAGATATCTTCCACTTAGTAATATATAATTACCTAGCAGCAAGTATATTTGCCTCCATTAATACCTGCTGCATGTCCTAAAAGGTATTAAAACTTTATCATTCGGGCAGTTAGCTGAATTTGTTTCATACTCTGGTGTATCAAACAACCTGTCTTGTGGGAGTATGTCCAGTCTGTGAGGAAACTTGTGGTAATTACCCTTGTCCATTTCCAAAAGAAAACTACTCCTGCGTGGGCCAGAAGGGAATCACCGTAATTATCTTTGGCCAAGTCCTTCTGAATCTTCAGAATGTCCCTGGATATCAATCGAAAGGCATACAGGGACATTCCTGTCCAAGGAAATAAATAAAAAATGCATTCATTTTCCAGGCCTATTTGCAATGAATCATGGAGTAAAACTTTGTCAGTTGTTTATTCTGAATGAAGTTAAAAACATCTACTCACAAATGGATCAAATCCTGGAAGACTCCCTCCCCCAATTCAAATCACATTTGTGAGGGTCTCTCCTGGTCCTGATCAGCTTGTATGCCAAAATATTTTGCTCAGCAGAGATGTAAGATGCTTGTACAGTTGGACTGTGCTGAATTGCTAAATCCCAGGATACATCTGCTAATCTGCACAGATAGTAAGATCTGGATCCCTGTTTGTTTATGTAATACATCACTGTGGTGTTTTTTGTAATCGAATGTAATGCCCCAGGGACCATGGTGACTGCAAGTTGGAAGCATTTATGACTGCGAACATCTCTTTTACATTTATGTGTTTTTGTCTGACTTTTTTGTTCCAAAGACCATGCATTTTTACTCAATAGACACTACACTCCCCAAGCAAAGTCGTCCATTGTTCCAGACTGTACTGGAGCTAGAAGGGAAAATGGGAGACCTGGATTCAGATAAAACTGGTCTGTCCACCAAAGCAGATACCTTTTTACAAATCCCAAAACTAGAATCTAGAAAGTGAAGGAATGTTGATGTTGGGACCATACAGATTTTAGATACCACTGAATATTTCTCCCCTTTTTTAATTTCTCCAAATCTTTTGAGTTTCTAATACCATGACAGGAATGGGCTCCATTCCTAAGTCAAAGTACGATTAAAGTTCATGAAATTAGCATTCTTTCATTCTTTGATGTCAGCCAAAAGTGCTCTTCGCAGCACCTGCAAACTGTCCAGTAATAACTCCTTCTGCAATTTGTACAGAGTTACATGTATTAGTAACATATCTAAATAGGATTATAGACTCTTTTTTATAAGACCTGTTGCTCCTACTACTATTGGAATTATCTGGGTATCTTCCACATTGCTCTCGTTTCTGCTTGCAAATCCTAATGTTTTATGACTCTGAGTCTCTCTGGATGCAGAACACTGTAGTCACTGGATGTGGAGATTTTAATGATCAATGCTACTTTTGTCTTCTTTTCTTGGACCACAGACCACTATATCTGGTTTTCTAGCATCTATCATTTGAACTGCTGGTAATGGATGATCCCATGTGATGTAAACTTCATCATTTTCTATGATGCTTTGGGCTCATGTTTCCAGTGTTTTTCAGCCACTTTAATACCATAATGTTTGCACAATCCCCAGTGCAACGGTCTTGCCATATTATTATACCTTTCAGTATACAGTCTTTCTGCCATTAGTATGTCACAACCAGCAACGAGGTGTGAACTGTTTCAATTCTGTTTTACACAACCTTCATTTGTCTGTCTCTCCCACATGTTCAGTGAACTTTGTAAACCAATGTGTACGTAGCCCACTAACTTCTGCCGCCAATATTAACCTTTCATCTCTTGGTTTGAATTGACCTCTCCTTAACCATTCCTGCATTCGTTCCTGATCAACATGAGATTTTTCCAGACATTTTCTATACTAGCAACTATATTTATGCATTTTCCACATTTCTTGCCTTCTCATCTGGTCCTTTACCTTATATTCTTTCTTTTGTTGCCATATTCAGCTGCTGCCTGGTTTTTATCCAGTTGTGGTTTGATTTCCATTCCTACTTGATGCCGATATGCTTCTGCTAGCTTAAGCAGGGAAGTCATCTTAGATTTATTCTCCTCATGTTTCAAAACTTTCACTACATTTGGATCTTGTGAGGTCAGCAGATATGTCTGGAGTCCCATGACTGCAGATTTGTACATGTAATCAATTTCAAGGAGGCCCAGCCCTCCTTCAGAATGGGGAAAATATAATATTGGTATGCACTGAGTTTTATAAATAATTTGCTGAGCATGATGCATCCTTTTTGTTTTCTATCTAATCTATCCAACACATTTTGGGGCCAGTCAATCACTACAAAACTGTAACTTAGGACAGGAATAGAAATTGGATTATAGCTTGGATTTTATTCCTAGATGTCAATGCTGTTTTCAGGATTAATTTAAGACTTCTAAAGTACTCCCTACTAAGTTTTATTCGCATTTGTTAATGTTTTATTGTTGATCCTTCATCAGTTCCCAAATATTTATACACTCCCTCTTGCTCAAGTTCTTTTATATCACATTCTTGTCCCAAACTGATGTTTTCTCAGTGCTGCAGTTTTCCTGCTTTAAAGGTTGCTTTTGCACATTTATCAAGACCAAATGACATTCTTATATCATCTGAAAAAGTTTTGACAACTTGCAGTTGTACTTTCAATTCCTCATCTGATGTGCTATACAGTTTTAAATCATTAACAAAGAGAAGATGAGAAGTCTTTACAACTTGTTGTTTTCTAGGAGCCAAATTATAGCCAATGCCTAAGCTGATAAGTAGACAGTTTAATGGGTTAAGGGAAAGGCAGAATAGCAGAGATGACAGACAGTCACCCTGGAATATCACCCTTTGAATTTTTATCCTTGGAATAATAATTTGCCCCTTATTATGGCTTAATTGCAAAGTGGTCTGCCACTGTTTCATGCTCACTGTAATGTAGCTGATCAGTGTAGGGTGTATCTTATACATTTTTAAGCACTCTTTTATCCATGAATGTGGGATACTATCAAATGCTTTTTTGTAGTCAATCCATACCATACTTCAGTTCTTCCCCTTTTTACAGTTGTCCACCATGACTTTATTTAACAGCACATGATCCTTTGATCCATACAACTTTCTTTTATTGCCATAATTGAGTTTTCTTCTAAATGACTACACACTCTATCTGCATTAATTCCAGTGTATAGTTTATATGTCGTCGGAAGGCAAGCCATTGGTCTATAATTTTTTAGGGTAGCTTGCAGGTTCACTCTTAAGCAGAAGCATTGTTTTTTCCTGTTGTTAGCCAGGTTGGTGTCTGTTCAGGGTACACATATAAATAGTTCTTACTTGTGGCTAAATATTCATAGAAAGATGTTAATACTTTTAACCAGAAGTTGGGTACTGCATCTGGGCCTGGGGTTTTCTAATTTGAGGCTTTTCTTAACTTTGTTTCAATCTCTCTGGCTGTTACTTCATCCCATTTCATATCCTGTACCTTTAAACTTCTTATTCTTTCTTTTACTTCTTCTGTCCATTTAGCATCTTTGTTATGTTCCACAGGATCTTCATAGATACTTCTCCAAAATGTGTCTATTTCTTCTTTTTTTGGTGGTCTTTCGATTCCTTTTACCATGTTTCCCAATTCTCTATAAAACGTTTTTGGGTCATCAATAAACTGCTTATTTTGTACTTTTCCTTTATATTTATCTGTGTATCTTCTAGGTTTTTTCACCTGTGCTGAGATTTGTAGCTTGTTATTTACGAAAGTGCATGATAGATCCTGATCTGTTCTAATACTGCACATTTCTCATTTGGAGTCTGGCTAAATGAATCATGAGGATCATATGCCATGAATCCTAGTATCCTGGGAAATCCCCTTGTTAAAGTCTAGGACTGAGTGGAAAAACTCAGGAACAGATCAGAATATGCTTTTACCTGTGGAAGAAAAATATTTGAACTGAGGTTTCTACTGGATACTTCAGGAAACAATCCTGTGAAATGGGGTCAAACAAGACTTTTGAATATTCTCCTGAAACTCCTATCTGTGAAGGAAATCTTTTACCAAAGTGACAGATTCTTAACACTTTAAAAAATACTCTGCAAAGACAAGAAAGTCACCTAAATATGGAAAATGTAGCTATCCTGCAGTCTGCTATAGGTTTTCATTGGAGATAGACACATTGTGAACACACTTGGAGGAGTGGGTAGCCCAAAGGATAATGCACAGAAATAAGTGTAATCTAGGCACAGAATACCTTAAGAAATATTTGAAATGTGAGGCTATAGGAATGTGATAAGCAACCTTTAAATCTATTGTTACTAAAAACTGAAAGAGGAAATAAGTGGTAACAGGTCATGAAGGGAAAGCATTTTGAACTGTGGTAGTTTCACAAACTCATTAGAAGAGAAAGGTTTAAGACTGGTCACTATTAGCATCTTTCTTTACTACCAGAAGCATTCTTGAGCAAAACCATTTCCCTTTCAGAGAAAAAGGACAGCTTCTATTACCTCCAAGCCAACAGATGATGAATGACAGAAAGGAAAAAAGGCATTTGATCTGGAGGATGAGGAAGAATTCCCTAAAAAGGAGGATGGGACTTCCACTGCCATTTGTACCCCTTAAGTAATACTCTCAGAACCCATTTATCTGAGATTATCTGTTGCCAAAAAGAGAAACAGAGAGCCAGGTAGATTTTTGGGGTGATTTGAAGACTTACCAGAGTTGGGGGCAGGGCTAACATTTGCAAATAGTCATTTTGACATTTTAGAATGTACTTGTTTGTGGCAGTCTCTTCCTTTCTTTCTAGAGCCTCATTGCCATTGTTTTTTAATCTGCTTGCCAGATGTTTGCTATGTGTGTTAATTCTGCTTTTTATAAAAAGATGCTGGGGTAGGTGTAAAATCTTTTAACAAATTTGGAGAAGGAATGCTAAAAAAATTGAGTAATCCCCTTGATCATTTTCTTCTCTCACCACACTTTTTCAGGACCACAGCAGTAGCAGGTGGTCCAAAACAACCACCCTATCTACAGAATTCAAATGTTCAGCTTTAACATCCTCAGGTAAATTGTTTGAACTCCTCCCCTACTCAAAACAGCTCCAATAGCAGCAACTCTGGAAGAAGCATCATCTGAATCATAAGCACACACAGTGACTACAGACACAGAAGCAATATTGAAATCATGCAACAGTTTCCTCAGGAGAGGGCAAAGTGACTGTAATATTCATCATATTCTGAAAAGAGGCAAGCAAAAACTTTAACTTGTGATCTTGAAAGTTAAAAATTCTTAAAACAAGAGTTACATAAGATTACACATTTTCCCAAATCTATCAAAGGCTTCTCCATCCTGATCAGAAGGGGGGGATTAACATTTACCAAATGTTAAACAATAACAGGATTTACCAAAGAAATGGCTGCATATGGATAGGGTCAGATATGGGATTAGAAAATAAACATTTTTAAGACTGAGGAGCATTATAAAATCTGCCTTCTTATGGGTTGAGGCTGTCTGTCATGCATGTTACACATTGTAATAAAAACAAATCTTCCAATACTGGAAGTAAAATAGAAACAGAAGTGGCTAGAGAAAAGTCCACTTGCAACAAATCATAATATTTCTTCAAAGATGCTACAATATCATTATATTCCCACTGTAAACAATTTGCTCACCATAGATATATAGTCTCAGAAAAATGAAAATTCTACCGGACTATCAGAAGGAACACTTTCCTCTGAATCTGAATCGGTCATCTGAGAAGAGAAAATGAAAGTTATGTATTTGACATAATGAGAGATCCATGTTGCCTTCTTTTGAGCTGGTTTAAACTTTGGACACAATGATCCGACTCGGATCTGGCCTTGGCATCTTTAAACTCGTGGATCTAGGGCTCTGATTCCTCCCCTATCCATAATTCTATCTCTCTCTTCCTCAGAATATCTTAGATCGAGTTTCCTTATCATACAAAGAAGAATTACATTCCATGAAGTTTTGAGAACATACCAAAAGGAAAAGAAACATACTCATGTAAAAAAAAAAGGGAGGCAACTAGTAGAGGTTGAGAATAGGAAGATTCCTCTAGAGTGCTATTCATTCTTCAAGGCACAATAGGTGACAATTTGAAGGTGGAAGGAGAGAGGGATGTTGAACCAGACGAAAAGAAGACAACATGGAAAAAGAAGTTATGTCTTACTATAACATTCCATCCATCTGTGTTGTCGATCTTCACTAATCCTTGACTGTGGCCTTAGAACCGACTTGGCCATTTATTTCAGCTCGGGCCTTCCAAAAACTCTCGAGCTAGGCTCTACTCATTATGCTCCTCTGTAAATTACCTCAGATCGAGTTTGTCCATAATAGAGACAGGCAGACCAAAGCCACCAATAGAAGACCAAATCTGATTCCGTATTATGAATCTATCTGGACCTCGCCAAGGCCTTCGACACCATCCCCCACTCTGGAATCATAGATAAACTTAATAAGCTGGGCATTAATCCCTACGTCACTCGATGGGTTGCCAACTGGCTTACTGACAGAACCCACACTGTAAAAGTAGCTGACTCCAAATCCAGCTCCCAACAAGTGACAAGTGAAGTACCTCATGGTTCAGTCCTGGGACCGCTCTTGTTTGGCATCTACTTCTCTGAAGTACAGGCCAACACTAAGGCAATCTGGCTAACAAAGTTCACAGATGACTGCAAACTGGGAATCATTATTGAATCCCCAAATGATGTGGATATTCTACAAAAGGGCCTTACAGAAACAGATGCTTGGTGCCAGAGCCATGGGCTCAAGCTCAATGCCAAGAAATGTACAGTTATCCCCTTTGGGGAAAAAACATGTACCCGTGAATTACCACATAGGTGGCAGTACACTAAACACCAAAAGTGTGATAAGAGACTTAGGGACACAGATGGACAGTGGTCTCACCTTCGAAAACCAGATCACCACAACAGTTAGGAAATCCTTCCATGTGGCACACCTCATCACTAAGTGCTTTTCATCCAGAAAAAAGGAGGTCATTGTCCCACTGCACTCATCACTCATTAGCCCCATTATAGAATACAACGTCCTGTTTGGTATGTACCTCTCAAGATATCTGGAACAACTGGAAAGGCCGCAAAAATACCTCATTAAAAGAATCACAGGCCTAAAGCAAATGTCCTATGCTGACCGTCTACAAATCTCCAGCTATACTCTGTCGCATATAGTCTACTCAGAGGAGATCTCTGCTTAACATACAAGGCCATGTCAAACCCAGAGATGTTGGACATGCTATTCTTTAAGTTAAAGAAATCCAAATCTCTCAGAGCCACACGCTCCAGGGATCTAAACCTTGTCATAACAATGAACAAAACATGCTGGGGGGATAGGTTCCTGACCCAGACACTCCCCAGACTCTGGAATAGACTGCCCATACATGTCAAGCAGAGCGCCTCTTTGGCCCTCTTCAAAAGGAACCCTGACGATTGGATGGCAGATTGGAAATTTGCCCTGGGGATCACGTCAGTCACCTTGCTAGACAGGGGTCCAGGCAAGTAAATATTGTGGGAAGAAATAGCCAGGGAATTGTTATGGCTAGGCTTGTATAGGCCCTAGGGCTGATAGCCTAGTACCAACCTATGAACCTATAAACCTATGAAGCCACTACTTTGGAATATTCAGTCCACTAAGAGTCTTAAGTAGGGGGAAGGGGGAATGTCACGGATTAGTGAAGATCAACATAACTTCTTTATCTGATGTTATCAATCTTAATGTAATACTTGACTGTAGGACAGAGTCCCTAGCTACCTGAATCTTGGGAGGTCTCATGGAAGAATATTCTGCAGCACCATCGAACCGAATGATGCATGTCCCCTAGAGACCTGGTCCAGTTTGTAATAAGTAATAAAACTATGAGAAGATGACCATGTAGCTGCTGCACAAATGTCCTCTAAGGAAGCACTGGCATGAAAAACTGCAGATGCAGCTACAGCTCTCGTTGAATGAGCTTTCACAGGATGTGGCAGTTGAAGTCCCTTTGAGTGATAAATTAAATTAAATTACAGTCCCTATGCCATTTAGCTAAAGTAACCTTAGAGACTGGGTTACCTAGAGAAAGTGAGGAAAAATCAACAACTGGTCTAATTTCCTGAAATATTTTGTTCTGTGAAGGTAAAAACTTAATTGTGAACATCTAATACGTGCAGACAGTACTCTCCTTTATTGCAGAAATCAGGGAAAAAAAGACTGGCAGGTGTAAAGTTTGATTGGTATTACATTGTGAAAAAATCTTCAGGAAAAAGGAGAGATTAGTCCTGAGAGAAACCATGTCCTTATGAAATATTAAATAGGGGGGCCTGCAGGACAAGGCTTGAATTTCTGATAACCTTCTGGCTGAAGTGATCACTATTAAAAACACAGTTTTCCAGGTCAAAATTTTAATTCACAAGTAACCGATGGTTCAAAAGGGGATAAAGTGAGATGCTATAGGACGAAGGGTAAATCCCATGGAGCACTGGGTTCCTTAAAGGGTGGCCTTAGCATAAGGGTCCCTTTCAAAACGACTTTACAAAGTTTATGCGACATCAGAGTAGACCCATCAAAACCAATATGAAAATTGGATATCACAGCTAAATGTACTCTTATGGTGGAAGTTGAAGAGTCAGACTGATAAACACTTGTAAGAAATTCTAAAATTTTATCCACAGGAGTTGCATAGGGGTCAATATTAACATTAAGAGCCCATCTGGCAAAATTGTCCCATTCATTATGGTACAGTTTTCTAGTTGAAGGCTTGTGATGAGCTAAAATGATTTGTAGGACCAGTGATGTGAGAGAATAAAGCCTGGCAATCATGGGAATTGGAGAAACCATGCAGTGATCTTCAGATGCTGAAGATTCAGATTAACCATCCCTTCTGGGTGAGAAAACAGATCTGGAACTGGGTCCTGAATCCAAGGTTTCCAAAGTAGATGAGGCCAAAAACAGGGAAATCATACCTGTTGATGCCAGAATGGAGCAAAGAAGATTAGCGTGTTCTTTAACCTCTTTGCTTTCTTTAGAAACTGACTTATCAGAGGAGCAGGAGGAAAGGCATACAGAAGACCAAGGGGCCAATCATGGAGAAGAGCATCTATGGGTGAATCCTCCTGAGGGGGGATTGGGGCACAGTAACTACTGCACTTGTTGTTCAAGAGGGACGCAAACAGGTCACAAAAAAGTTGGCCTCAGGGACAAAAAATCTTTTCCACTACTGTCAGATTGAGAGACCACTAGTGAGGCATCAGGACAGTTCTGCTCACCTTGTCTGCTATCACGTTGGAGCTCCCCAGAATGTGCATTGCTATTAGAAAGCGCTGGAAGACATCGTCCCTTACCAAACTCTGAGGGCTTCTCAACAAAGTGGAGAAGAGTTGGTTCCCCCTTGTTTGTTTATATACTAGACTATGGACAAACTGTGCATCTGAATTGGCACTGTTCCTAAGACAGGGCATCTTGAAATGCTTGCAAATATAACAGCACTGCCCTCATCTCCAGAACACTGATGTGCAAATTGGCCTCCATCTGGGACCATGTACCTTGGAATTCTGAATACTCCTGTCCTTCCCAGATGGAAATGTTCCCTCATTTCATGCAAAGTTTACCCTAATCATAGTAGTAAATCCTCCGCCATCTTGAGTAACTGTTTCTGTGACTGTGGGAGCGGTTCAGAAGAGGCCTGTGCCGAAGTCTTTGATTTAGAATGGAGTCCATCAGATTTGGACCTCGGAGGCCTGTCTTTATCCTTGACTGGTGAACTCCGGTAGATGTGATGGGACATTTTGTAGTTAAAGCGCCTACCAGTAATGAAAAGCAAAATCGTACCTTCGCTACTCAGGGCCTAAGCAAGGAATACAGTAAGAATGAAAATCCTTATGAGGTATTTGCTTCCCACATGAAGTCAGCTTTATACTCCTGGCGCTCTGACGTCAGGGAGCATGGTTGAACAGAGGCTGCCTGCATCAACCCTAGTCATGACTGCAACAGTGAAACACGATGAACATCACTTTCCTCTGAATCTGAATCGGTCATCTGAGAAGAGAAAATGAAAGTTATGTATTTGACATAATGAGAGATCCATGTTGCCTTCTTTTCAGCTGGTTTAAACTTTGAATACAATGATCCGACTCGGATCTGGCCTTGGCATCTTTAAACTTGTGGATCTAGGCTCTGATACACTGTAAAAGTAGCTGACTCCAAATCCAGCTCCCAACAAGTGACAAGTGAAGTACCTCATGGTTCAGTCCTGGGATCTTGTTTTCTACTTCTCTGAAGTACAGGCCAACACTGTGCATCCATTAAAAGGAGGTCATTGTTCCACTGCACTCATCACTCATCATCAAGTCAAGCAGAGCACCTCTTTGGCCCTCTTCAAAAGGGTTACAGCTAGGTTTGTATAGCCCTAGGGCTGATAGCCTAGTACCAACCTATGAACCTATAACCACCTATGAAGCCACTACTTTGGAAAATTCAGTCCACTAAGAGTCTTAAGTAGGGGCAAGGGGGAATGTCAAGGATTAGTGAAGATCAACATAACTTCTTTATCTGATGTTATCAATCTTAATGTAATACTTGAATGTAGGACAGAGTCCCTAGCTACCTGAATCTTAGGAGGTCTCATGGAAGAATATTCTGCAGCACCATCGAACCGAATGATGCATGTCCCCTAGAGACCTGGTCCAGTTTGTAATAAGTAATAAAATTATGAGAAGATGACCAGAAGTAGCTGCACAAATGTCCTCTAAGGAAGCACTGGCATGAAAAACTGCAGATGCAGCTACAGCTCTCGTTGAATGAGCTTTCACAGGACGTGGCAGTTGAAGTCCCTTTGAGTGATAAATTAAATTAAATTACAGTCCCTATGCCATTTAGCTAAAGTAACCTTAGAGACTGGGTTACCTAGAGAAAGTGAGGAAAAATCAACAACTGGTCTAATTTCCTGAAATATTTTGTTCTGTGAAGGTAAAAACTTAATTGTTTGTGAACATCTAATATCTGCAGACAGTACCCTCCTTTATTGCAGAAATCAGGGAAAAAAGACTGGCAGGTGTAAAGTTTGATTGGTATTACAGACAATCTTCAGGAAAAATGAGAGATTAGTCCTGAGAGAAACCATGTCCTTATGAAATATTAAATAGGGGGGCCTGCAGGACAAGGCTTGAATTTCTGATAACCTTCTGGCTGAAGTGATCACTATTAAAACACAGTTTTCCAGGTCAAAATTTTAATTCACAAGTAACCGATGGTTCATAAAGTGAGATGCTATAGGACTAAGGGTAAATCCCATGGAGCACTGGGTTCCTTAAGGGTGGCCTTAGCATAAGGGTCCCTTTCAAAACGACTTACAAAGTTTATGCGACATCAGAGTAGACCCATCAAAACCAATATGAAAATTGGATATCACAGCTAAATGTACTCTTATGGTGGAAGTTGAAGAGTCAGACTGATAAACACTTGTAAGAAATTCTAAAACTTTATCCACAGGAGTTGCATAGGGGTCAATATTAACATTATGAGCCCATCTGGCAAAATTTTCCCATTCATTATGGTACAGTTTTCTAGTTGAAGGCTTGTGATGAGCTAAAATGATTTGTAGGACCAGTGATGCGAGAGAATAAAGCCTGGCAATCATGGGAATTGGAGAAATCATGCAGTGATCTTCAGATGCTGAAGATTCAGATTAACCATCACTTCTAGGTGAGAAAACAGATCTGGAACTGGGTCCCGAATCCAAGGTTTCCAAAGTAGATGAGGCCAAAAACAGGGAAATCATACCTGTTGATGCCAGAATGGAGCAAAGAAGATTAGCGTGTTCTTTAACCTCTTTGCTTTCTTTAGAAACTGACTTATCAGAGGAGCAGGAGGAAAGGCATACAGAAGACCAGGGGGCCAATCATGGAAAAGAGCATCTATGGGTGATTCCTCCTGAGGGGGGATTAGGGCACAGTAACTACTGCACTTGTTGTTCAAGAGGGACGCAAACAGGTCACAAAAAAGTTGGCCTCAGGGGCAGAAAATCTTTTCCACCACTGTCAGATTGAGAGACCACTAGTGAGGCATCAGAATAGTTCTGCTCACCTTGTCTGCTATCACGTTGGAGCTCCCCAGAATGTGCATTGCTGTTAGAAACAGCTGGAAGACATCGTCCCTTACCAAACTCTGAGGGCTTCTCAACAAAGTGGATAAGAGTCTGTTCCCCCTTGTTTGTTTATATATGGACAAATTGTCCATCTGAATTGGCACTGTTCCCAAGACAGGGCATCTTGAAATGCTTGCAACTAGAACAGCACTGCCCTCATCTCCAGAACACTGATGTGCAAATTGGCCTCCATCTGGGACCATGTACCTTGGACTGTCCTTCCCAGATAATGTCCCCCACCCTATCTGGGAAGCATCTGTGATCACTATGGTTTGGGGCTGTGGGAGGAGGAATGGGCAGCCCGAAAGGCTCTTGTTGGAATGGAGCCATCAAGACAGGTCTTGTTTGCAATGACTGGTGATCAGGATGTGATGGGACATCGGTTGATTCAGTAATGACTACTGGGAAGCTAGAAGCCACTGAAGAATCCTCATGTGATATCTGCCTAGGGGAACTAAGGTAACAGAGGCTGCCATCAACCCTAGTGCCTGCAGAATGAGCCTTGCTGGAACACTTCTGTTCTGAAAAATGTGGTTTACTTGTGATCTGACTTTGTGGAATCTTTCTAATGGGAGTGATGTTATTCCTGTGACCGTGTTTAATCATCATCATCAGCAGCAGCCCCTTTTCCCATTTTCTACATGGGTCGGGGTATCGTATAGGCCCTAGGGCCGATAGCCTAGTACCAACCTATGAACCTATGAACCTATAAACCTATGAAGCCACTACTTTGGAAAATTCAGTCCACTAAGAGTCTTAAGTAGGGGCAAGGGGGAATGTCAAGGATTAGTGAAGATCAACATAACTTCTTTATCTGATGTTATCAATCTTAATGTAATACTTGAATGTAGGACAGAGTCCCTAGCTACCTGAATCTTAGGAGGTCTCATGGAAGAATATTCTGCAGCACCATCGAACCGAATGATGCATGTCCCCTAGAGACCTGGTCCAGTTTGTAATAAGTAATAAAATTATGAGAAGATGACCATGTAGCTGCTGCACAAATGTCCTCTAAGGAAGCACTGGCATGAAAAACTGCAGATGCAGCTACAGCTCTCGTTGAATGAGCTTTCACAGGATGTGGCAGTTGAAGTCCCTTTGAGTGATAAATTAAATTAAATTACAGTCCCTATGCCATTTAGCTAAAGTAACCTTAGAGACTGGGTTACCTAGAGAAAGTGAGGAAAAATCAACAACTGGTCTAATTTCCTGAAATATTTTGTTCTGTGAAGGTAAAAACTTAATTGTTTGTGAACATCTAATATCTGCAGACAGTACCCTCCTTTATTGCAGAAATCAGGGAAAAAAGACTGGCAGGTGTAAAGTTTGATTGGTATTACATTGTGAAACAATCTTCAGGAAAAAGGAGAGATTAGTCCTGAGAGAAACCATGTCCTTATGAAATATTAAATAGGGGGGCCTGCAGGACAAGGCTTGAATTTCTGATAACCTTCTGGCTGAAGTGATCACTATTAAAAACACAGTTTTCCAGGTCAAAATTTTAATTCACAAGTAACCGATGGTTCAAAAGGGGATAAAGTGAGATGCTATAGGACTAAGGGTAAATCCCATGGAGCACTGGGTTCCTTAAAGGGTGGCCTTAGCATAAGGGTCCCTTTCAAAACGACTTTACAAAGTTTATGCGACATCAGAGTAGACCCATCAAAACCAATATGAAAATTGGATATCACAGCTAAATGTACTCTTATGGTGGAAGTTGAAGAGTCAGACTGATAAACACTTGTAAGAAATTCTAAAACTTTATCCACAGGAGTTGCATAGGGGTCAATATTAACATTATGAGCCCATCTGGCAAAATTTTCCCATTCATTATGGTACAGTTTTCTAGTTGAAGGCTTGTGATGAGCTAAAATGATTTGTAGGACCAGTGATGTGAGAGAATAAAGCCTGGCAATCATGGGAATTGGAGAAACCATGCAGTGATCTTCAGATGCTGAAGATTCAGATTAACCATCCCTTCTGGGTGAGAAAACAGATCTGGAACTGGGTCCTGAATCCAAGGTTTCCAAAGTAGATGAGGCCAAAAACAGGGAAATCATACCTGTTGATGCCAGAATGGAGCAAAGAAGATTAGCGTGTTCTTTAACCTCTTTGCTTTCTTTAGAAACTGACTTATCAGAGGAGCAGGAGGAAAGGCATACAGAAGACCAAGGGGCCAATCATGGAGAAGAGCATCTATGGGTGATTCCTCCTGAGGGGATTAGGGCACAGTAACTACTGCACTTGTTGTTCAAGAGGGACGCAAACAGGTCACAAAAAGTTGGCCTCAGGGACAGAAAATCTTTTCCACCACTGTCAGATTGAGAGACCACTAGTGAGGCATCAGAATAGTTCTGCTCACCTTGTCTGCTATCACGTTGGAGCTCCCCAGAATGTGCATTGCTATTAGAAACAGCTGGAAGACATCGTCCTTACCAAACTCTGAGGGCTTCTCAACAAAGTGGATAAGAGTCTGTTCCCCTTGTTTGTTTATATACTAGACTATGGACAAATTGTCCATCTGAATTGGCACTGTTCCCAAGACAGGGCATCTTGAAATGCTTGCAACTAGAACAGCACTACCCTCATCTCCAGAACACTGATGTGCAAATTGGCCTCCATCTGGGACCATGTACCTTGGACTGTCCTTCCCAGATAATGTCCCCCACCCTATCTGGGAAGCATCCGTGATCACTATGGTTTGGGGCTGTGGGAGGAGGAATGGGCAGCCCGAAAGGATCTTGTTGGAATGGAGCCATCAAGACAGGTCTTGTTTGCAATGACTGGTGATCAAGATGTGATGGGACATCGGTTGATTCAGTAATGACTACTGGGAAGCTAGAAGCCACTGAAGAATCCTCATGTGATATCTGGCTAGGGGAACTAAGGTAACAGAGGCTGTCATCAACCCTAGTGCCTGCAGAATGAGCCTCGCTGGAACACTTCTGTTCTGAAAAATGTGGTTTACTTGTGATCTGATTTTGTGGAATCTTTCTAATGGGAGTGATGTTATTCCTGTGACCGTGTTTAATCATCATCATCAGCAGCAGCCCCTTTTCCCATTTTTTTTCTAAATGGGGTCGGGGTATCGTGTTAACTGTCGCCAACTCTCTTGATTCAATGCGACACTCTTGCCTTCTTCAACACTCATGCCTGACTGTCATAGATCTTCTTTCACACATTCCATCTACCACTTTTCTGGACATCCTCATTTCCTCTTACCTTCTTCCTGTCTGTCCCAAATCTTTCTCACCAGATTGTCTTCTGCTTTTTCTTTACATGTGCCCAAACCACTGTAATTTTTATTTTAATTAATTTGTTTATTTACATTTGTTGACCGGGAGTGTCCGACTGGACGTAGGTCCATTTTCAGCGGAGGCTCGGGGAGAAAAGCTCCACAGTTAAAATAAACTAGACAGTAGTTACACTGGATTACATAGCGATTAACAATTTAACATAGCAATTACAACCTATTTACAGATGAAGAACATAGTACATCAGTAGACAACTAGAATCTTTATCTGTGAAGTACATAACAGACATTAACAAATGTTACAATAAGAAGTTCCTGCTGTATAATAAGTACTAGGCTTATGAGCATCTGAGCTTGCTATAATCAAGGTAGTTAGTGGAGTGGAAAGAAAGGTAGTAGTTGGATGGGGTGGGTGATATTAGAGTGGGAGTTACAAGGGCATAGCCAGCATGTTTTTAGGTGCGCTTTTGGTAACATTTTGAAGTGGGTACATGATGGTATGGAGGTAACTGTGGGTGGGAGGGAGTTCCATAATTTGGCTATGGTCCAAGAGAATAGTGCTCTATTACAGAGTAATCTGTTCTCTTTGATCTTTTCTGCAATTGGAGCTACTTTGGCTTCTGCTCTTATGTCTTCATTTCTTCGACTATCCCACAGTGCACATCCCTACCACCTTTCTCAGACATTTCATCTCTATCACCTCAAGCTTTTTCAACTGTTCTGCCTTTACTGCCCAGGTTTATGTACCATACAGTAGTACTGGTCACACCACTGTCTTGTACACCTTACTTTTCAGCTTATTTGGCATTCTTCCGACATAGACTACAACTGATACTCTATGCCAGTTTGCTGCACCCCTCTGATTCTAGCTTTGACCTCTTCATTCCGACTACCCTTCTCCTCAACTACTCTTCCCAGATACTTGAAGCCATTTACCTGTTACACTATCTTTCCTTTTATCTCTATTCTTAGCTTCTGATTTCCCTAATTTGCTGCCATTACCACCATCTTATCTGTGCTTAGTTTCATCCCATGCGCCTTCAGATTTGCATTCTATTCTCCTGGCTTTTGCTGCAGTTCTAGCTCAGAGTCTGCCTCTACTGCCACATTGTCGGCATACAGCAGCTTTGTTGACCTGTCTCCTCCAACCTGTTTGCTAATGTAGTCCATCACCAGTATGAACAGCAGTGGGCTCACAGCTGAACCCTGGTGTACACCCACTCCCACTGGGAACCCCTCTGTGAGGCCGAACACTGTTCGTACTTGAGTCATTGGGTCACTGTACATAACCTGCACTAATTCTACCAATGTTTCTGGGACTTCAAACCACTGCAGTACTGCCCACATCAGCTTTCTTGGGACCTTGTCATATGCTTTTCTCCAAGTCTAGGAGTGCCCAGTTGGACTCTCTCCTCATCTCTAGCTTCTTCTCAAGTATCAGTCTCAGTGCAAACATCGGGTCAATTGTGCTGCATCCTGATCTGAATCCGAACTGCTCCTCTCCCATCTTACATTCTACTACTCTGTGTATCCGTTTATCAATCAGCCTCTCCAGAACTTTCATGCAATGTGGTAGGAGTTTGATGCCTCTGTACTGCCCATAGTTGTGGATGTTCCCTTTGTTCTTGTACACTGGCACAAGTATGCTTATTCTCCACTCATGCGGGATACACCTTTCTCTCCACACTGCTATTAGTACCCTCAGGAGCCATTTCTCCCCTATCTCACCCAGCATCTTTATCATAGCTACTGTGACCTCATCTGAGCCTGCTGCTTTCCCTAACTTCATCTTCCTTAATGCTGTTCTTACTTCTTCTAAGTTGAGCTCCTCTTCTTCTCTCATTGCAGGCTGTTTCTGGGGCAGTACAGCTTCTGTGGGGTTTTCTTCATTCAGAAGCTGCTGGAAATAATCCTTCCATCTGCCTTTGTGTCCAGTGGACTGGAGAGCAGGTTGTTGCTGGCATCCCTTATGATGGGTGTCTGAACATCTTCTTTATGTTTCTGTCTTTGCCATGCAACCTGATATAGTTTCTTTGTGCCTCTTACTGAGTCACTTTCCAGAAGCAGGTAGAGTGCTTCTGATGCCCTATTCTTTGCTATTGCAACTTCTTTCTTCGCTTCTTTGTTAGCCAACCAGTAGTCCTTCCTAGTCTGGTCAGTGTTTTCTGTCTCCCACTTCTTCCTGCACTCCTTTCTTTTGATGACTTCCTGGACTTCTGCATTCCACCACCAGCTTTCCTTATGTACCTTATTTCCATATCTGGCTCAGCCACATATATATTCTTTAGTATTAACACATGCTGTTTTTAGGTACTGCCACTCTTCAACTCCACCTATTTCATCCTCTTCTTGGGGTGCTACAGCCCCGAGTAATTCCTTGAACTGCTGTACTTTCTCTCCAGTCAACTCTCAGGTCTTTAGCCTGGTCTCTGTTGACCTTAGAGCCTTCTCTGACAACTGCTTCCAGCTAATTGTGGCAACTAGTGGCTTATGCTGTGGGCCGACTGTTTCACTGGGGATGACTCTGCAGTCATGAAGTATACCCCAGTGCCTTTTCTTTACCAGGAGGAAGTCTACCTGAGTTGCATGTTGGCTACTCCTGTATGTGATCTTGTGACTGTTTCTTTTTCTGAACCATGTGCTGGCTACTATCAAGCCATTTGCCAGACACAAGTCTAGAATGGCTTCTCGTTCTTTATTCCTGTGGTCCCACCCATGTGGACCAAGGCAATCCTCATATCCTGTTCTGTCTGTCCCGATATGTGCATTCAAGTCACCCATTATCAACAACAGGTTTAACAGGGCTCCGATAAATTCCAGCTGTTGAATGGGTTCCGGATGTGACTTTTCATAATTTACTGTGATGCCTAAGGTAGTACAAAGATGAAGGGTGAAATCTCTTGCTCTTACGAGTTGACACCTGGTAGTAGCTAAGGAGCCAGTCATCAAGATATGGAAAAACTCGAAACCCTTGCAGTCTGAGATGAGCTGCTATCACTGCCATGCATTTGGAGTACACCCTGGGGGCTGTGGTGAGACCAAAGGGTAGTACACTGAACTGAGAGTGACTGGCTCCCAGCCTGAAGCGCAGGAATTTTCTGGAGCATTTGTCTATTTTTATGTGATAATACGCATCCTGAAGACCTACTGAGCACATCCAATCATCTTTTTCCAAGAATGGAAGTATTGACTGTACCAAGCCCATCTGGAACTTGGTTTGTTGAACTAACTTGCTGAACTGGCTGAAATCCAAGACTGGTCTCCAGTCCCCTGTCTTTTTGGGCACTAAAAAAAAATCTAGAGTAAAATCAGGATCCTTTCTGGTCTGGGGGGGACTTCTTGGATGACTGTTTTGTTGAGTAGTTTTTGAATTTCTATGACTTGGTGGGATGTCTGGGAGTCTTTTTTGTATTTTTGGGTTGGTTGTAAGGGCAATGACGTAACCTCTGGAAATGATGCCCTGCACCCATTTGTCCATAGTCATTTGTAGCCAGGTAGATTGGTGCAAGGATAATCGTCCCCCGACTGCCTCCAGAGGAAGACAATCAAGCCTCCGTTCAGAAGTGCTGGTAGGAGTTACCAGAGAAGGAATCTCTGGACCCCTGGTTCTGCGTGCCACTTCTGCCTCTAGAACAATGTCTTCCATTATTACCTCCCCCCTCTGCCCTGGGAGAAGTCCTTGCCATGTGAGTCCTGGAAAGGCCCTTTAGACTTCCGAACCATAGCCTCCCACTTCTCTGGTTCCTAGAGTAGGGCCACTGAGGAGAGAAGACGCGTACACCCATGGCAGAAAGAGTCTTCCAACTTTCTTACATCTGTTGACTGTGTCTTTCACTTTGGGTCCAAACAGGGATGATCCGTCAAATGCAGCACTGACAAACGAAGATTTATATGGCTCAGCAAAGTCACACAAGTGCATCCAGGCATGCCTCCTAATAGGTATGCCTGAACCCACTGCTCTTGTCATCCCTTCAGCTTGTGAGTAGTAAGCCTCATGGACAAGTTGGCAATCGATTCAAGGGTGACGAGCTGAGAGGTAACTTTGTCCCAAACCCCTTCAGCTACTGCTCCTGGGAGAGTATCTGAAAGTTATTTGATTAGATCTCTCTGCAACCTGGAGAAGTGTGCCATGTAATTCAAAGAAATGACAGTAAAGGTCGATGAAGTGTAAATGAACTTCCAAAATCTATCCATAGTCCTAGACTCCTTGTTAGGGGGATGGATAGTAGGACTCTCTTCCACAAGCTCCTTTTTTGTGGCTGATGCTTTTTATGATTAACTTGTTTTTCTACTCAGATAAAGTTCTGGTAGAGAAACCATGACAAATGTCGCAGATCTCCTGGAGGTGGACCAGGCCAAGGAAGTATACACAAAAACATGCCCATCAGAATTGGGCAATTTTCTTTCGCACTTCCGGCACCTCTTGAAGTCAGAGGTGCCCTTAGAAGTCTTGTCAGCCATGTTAGGAAGAAAAAGGGACCTAGCAGACGAAAACACACACACAGGAAAGGAGAGGGAGAACTCAAAAAAGGGTCTACTCTCCTTTTTTTTTTTAAGACAGAAAAGAGAAAGGAAGAAAATTACCAGTAATGGTAAATAAGAGAATACCATAACGGTAATTAAAGGGTAAGACAGTACCAGCAATGGTATGGAAAAAGGCTACCTAATGGTAGAAAGTAAGAAAGAGGAAAGACACTCACACGCACACTGAAAACCTTACAAAGACATGTGTCTAGAGAGTTTTTCCCCAGACCTCCGCTGAATTTGGCTTTGTTCCAGGTTGGACTTTCCAGGTAAACAAATGTTAAATAAATAAAGAGATAGACAGAGGAGCAGGTAGAAAAGGAGTAAGACTGGAGAACTTTATTGAAAAAAAAATCAGAAATATGGAAAAATAAACTTACTGAAATGCAACCAAAGCTTGAGCAATAAGTCAGACGTGTCTGCACAATGAAGCAGCAAACGAGATCTGAGGTAATTTACAGAGGAGCATCATGGGTAGAGCCTAGCTCAAACATTTTTGGAAGGTGCGAACTGAAATAAATGGCCGACTCGATTCCTCAGCTAGGAAATGAGCCGACAGTCAAAAATTACGTGAAAATTGACAACAGCAGATCCATCATTATGGTAAGTACATAACAAGAAGTTATGTACTCACCATAACGTTCGATGTATGTAGTCCATCTCGCCTCACATTCTTACCCGTGGGTTCGGAGCCGAATATCGGCTCTGACTCGGCTGATTATACTAGCTCGAAGTCTTTCATTGGCTGGGCTAAGCAGGTATCCCATGGTGCACTGCTCCATATCCCCAGATCTAGTTTGCTGCGAAACTCATTTGTACTCCATGCACACATCACATCCAGGCAAAGAATAAGCTAAGCAAGGGAACTCTGCAGATGACAATCTAACCTCTAAATCCTCCAGGAAGGGGGAAGGTGGGAGGGTAAGTAAGAATGTGAGGCGAGATGGACTACATACATCGAACGTTATGGTGAGTACATAACTTCTTAATGTTATGTAGTCCTATCACGCCTACATTCTTACCTGTGGGACAGCGTCCCTAGCACCTACATCCTGGGTGGCTCATAGGAAAATACTCCTGAGAACTGTGGAGTCAAAGGAAGACCTGCCCCTGGAGACCATGTCCAATTTGTAATGAGAAACAAATGTGTGAGGAGAAGCCCAAGTAGCTGCAGCACATATATCATCCATTGACAATCTGGCTTGATAGGCTGTGGATGTGGAAACAGCCCGAGTAGAGTGAGCCTTGACCGGAAATGGCAGATCTTTACCTCCTGCTTGATAGATGAAAGAGATACAACTAGATATCCACATCTAGACAGTGTGACCCTGGAACCCATTCGATTTTCCGAAAAAGAAACAAAAAGTTGGTCCGACTTCCGGATATCTTTTGTTCAATGTAGACAGAAGCGTAATTGTCTATGTACATCCAACTGGTGAAATCTAAATTCTGCCTTGTTAGAAAAGTGGGGAAAGAAAACAGGCAGCTCAATGGACTGATTTAGGTTAGACACGGAAGCCACTTTAGGAAGGAATGAGGGGTTTGGTCTGAGAGAGACCCTGTCTTTATGGAAGATTAAATATGGAGGTTTGATAGAGAGGGCTTAAATCTCTGAAACTCGCCTTGCTGAAGTGACTGCTGTTAAGAAGGCTGTTTTCCAGGTCAAGAATTTCAATTCACAGGTAGCTGCAGGCTCAAAAGGTGGTAGAGTAAGGGCTTGTAGAACAAAATTGAGATCCCAGGGCATGATAGGTTCGGACACCGGGGGACGGAGCAACAGAGTACCTTTCAGAAACGCCTTGCATAGTCTATGCTCCATGACACTAGGCACATTCGCTACGTGGAAATTAGAGATCGCCGCCAGTTGAACTTTGATGGTGGCTGATGCGGAACCCTGATGGAAAAGCATAGACAAAAACTCCAGAACTGAAGCTATTGCAGCTGTGTAAGGATCAATGCCTCTGGTATGTTCCCAGATAGAAAACCTTTTCCATTTACTAGAATAAATTTTCCTAGTGGATGGTTTATGAGAGGACGATAATATATGAACCACTTCCGGTGAGAAATTATGAAGTCTGACTAACGATGGAAGTGGAGTAGCCAGGCTGTCAACCGGAAGGTCATCAGGGAGGGGTGGAACTGTCCCGACATGTGTGTCAGTAAATCTGGTTGAGGGTCCAGAGTCCAAGGAGTGTCCACAGTGAATTGCTGAAGAAAAGGGAACCAAACTTGGTGAGGCCAGTGTGGAGCAATCAGAATTATTCTGCTTCCCAAGGATTGCGCTTTCTGAATCACCTTTGACAGCAAGGGAAACAGAGGGAAAGCATAAAGCAGACCGGAGGGCCAATCATGAACCAGAGCGTCCCTGGGTGACTCCCCCTGTGGGGGGATCAGCGTGAAGTAGTTGCTGCATTTCACATTGAGGGGGCTGGCAAAAAGGTCGCAGCAAGGCTGACCCCATCTGCTGAAGATTCGCTCTGCAATCAGGCGATTCAGGGACCACTCGTAAGGCATCAGGATAGCACTGCTTAGTCTGTCCGCAATCACGTTGGACTTCCCCGGAATGTGAGTTGCCACCAGAAACCGTTGGGAAGTTACTTCCCAATGCCACACTCGCATGGCCTCTCTGCACAGAGGGTAAGACCTGGTTCCCCCTTGCGTGTTTAGATACCACACTACTGACATGTTGTCTAAGTGTATCGCAATCATCCCTAGAGGAAGAACACTCTGAAGTGCCTGCAACGCAAGAAGCACTGCTCTCATCTCTAGGACGTTTATATGCAGATGTATCTTGTGTTCTTGCCACGTGCCTTGGACTGTCCTGCCAAGATAATGCCCCCCCACCCCATCTGGGAGGCGTCTGTGGTCACCGTGGCAACCGGGATGGGTGGAACGAAGGGCTTTCCCCCGTCCAAATTGTTGGTGCACAGCCACCAACCGAGGTCCTGCTTGCATCTGTCTGTGAGTAAGATGGGATGAGAGAGTGGAAGTCTTTGGAGAGAGCACTGAACAAAGAGGAGCCATTGGAAAATTCTCATGTGTAATCTCACTAGGGGAACCAACATGATTGTTGCTGCCATGGTCCCTAGGAGCTGGAGAACCCATCTTGCCTTCGCTTGTCTCAGGGGCATCAGCATGTGTACCTGTTGTTGTAATACTCTGATCCTTTCCTGCGGTAAAAATGCTCGCATTCGAATGGTGTCTAATTCTGCTCCTATAAAGGTGACACGCTGTAAAGGCAATAAGACAGATTTTTCCCAATTTATTGTTATACCCAACTGGTGACATAGATTGACAGTAGCGTCCCTGGTTTGAACTAGTTGATGCCTGGTGGGAGCGGTAAGGAGCCAGTCGTCCAGATACGGAAACACCTGGAATCCCTGATGTCTCAAGTGAGCCGTCACCACCGACATACACTTGGTGAACATCCTGGGGGCTGTGGTGAGACAAAAGGGCAGGGCTCGAAACTGGAAATGACTGGCTCCCAGCCGGAAGCGTAGGTGACTCCTGGATGCTCTGTCCATCTTCACATGGTAGTAAGCATCCTTGAGGTCGATGAAGCACATCCATACCTCCTCTCCCAACAATGGGAGAATCGATTGTAGTGTGACCATACAAAACTTGGACTTGTGTACGTAGTTGTTCAGTTGGCTGAGATCTAGTATGGGTCACTGGTCCCCTGTTCTTTTCGGCACCAAAAAGAATCTTGAGTAAGTCCCTAATCCGATTTCGGATGAGGGGACACGCTGGAAGGCTTCTTTTTCTAGCAGCTGTGAGACCTCTGAGGCTGCTTGATCCCTTTGACTGGGTGGTACGTCTGGGATTTTTCTGATTGGCGGGGGCACTGATGAGAATGGAATGAGATAACCTCCGGAAATCATCCGTAATACCCATTGGTCCTGGATAATGCTTTCCCCGGCTTCCGGATATAAGGAAATTCGACCCCCGACTGGCTCCGGATAAGCGCAGTTGGGCACACCCTCAGGAACGAGAGTATGGGGAGCCACAAAAAGAATCGCAGTCTCCCAAATTGCGGGGGCCCCCTCTGCCTCTGGGGTGACATCTCCCTGAATAACCCCCCCTTCCGCTGCCTCTGGAGGGGGGTTCACCTTGTGCGGCAGGAAAAAACCTCTGTGATTTCTTGAACCACACCCTCCCCCCCCCCCCCGCTGGGCCTTGGGATAAGGCCTAGAAGGAAGGGAAAAACGGACCCCTACGGCAGACAGGGTCTTTCCCTCTTGCTCGCACCTGGTGAGGGTGTCTTTCAATTTGGTCCCAAACAAGGAGGAATCATCAAAGGGGGCGTCAGTGAAGGAAGACTTGAAGGCCTCCGCAAAGTGACACAGGCGCAGCCAGGCTTGCCTTCTAAGGGTGACCCCTGAGCTTGCTGCCCTACTCGCTCCTCGGCTGCATACGAAATGAGCCGCATGGATGAGTTAACAATGGAGTTGAGGGTACAGACCTGGGCGTTAATCGTCTGAGCCACCGCCTCGGGTACGTTGCCCGCAAGAGTATCTCCTAACTCTTTGAGGAGATCTCTCTGGAGCCGAGTGAAGTGAGACAGGTAATTCAGTGACCATAATGTAAAGGTTGCTGATGAGAGGGTATGCTTCCCGTACCGATCCATGGTCGTAGACTCCTTGTTAGGAGGATGGACAGATGAGGAAGACTCTGTTACTTCCCTCTGGGTGGCTGCCGCCACCACCATGGCATCTACAGGGAATCCTTTAGACAGAAACTCTTTGCCCTGGGGGGTGGAAAGAAACTTGTTGGGACACCTGGGCATGGGCTCCACAGAATCAGGGTTCTCCCACACTCTTCGGCAAATCAAGTCAAGGAGTTCGTTGAAGGGTGGAGACACCCAGGAGGTGGAGGGTTGAGCACCAAAAGCCTTAAGGAATACTGACTCCTCCTCGGAAGGGGCTTTGGAAGGCCAGTCACCTCTTTGTTTCAGTATCTCCAGGATATCGGAGAAGGAAACATCATCAGAGGATGACTTGGGGGACCCCTCCGATTCCTCGAGGTCAGTATCAGAGGTAAGGAACTCATCTTGGGAGTCTATGTGCTTCCTCTTGCACGTTTTCTTTCTGGGAGGGCTCCTCAGGCACGAACTCTGAGGGACCCTCAGAAATTTGGGGACCACTTGTGGGGGTATCTTTAGGCCCTGGAGCTCTGCTGTACATGGATGGGTGGTGATCAGAAGCTCTCACCAGAGTGGTGGGGGACAGAGCGACCAACCCGACTGATGTAGCTGACGATCTGGCCAGCACGGTCCGCATAGCCTCGAAGGCCAGCCCCCCCGAATCAGAGGAGCGACCAGTCTCCGAGGCCATGACGGGGGGTCGGAGTTCCCCGAGCTGATGCGCTGAGAGGGAGGCTCTGAACCGAAATAAGCCCCGAGATGTCCCCCTCGGGACCGACCGAAGAATCCAGAGTCCTGAACCCAGAGGACGGAGCCAACAGGGTCGGAGCTGATGCCGGTACAGATGGAGCCGAATGGGGCATCGGAGCCGGCCTAGAAACATCACGCGGTGCGGAACACTCCGGCTCCGAAGACAGAGATGCGCTCGGAGGAATGATCGAAGACGGGGTTGGGATGGACTCCGGAGCCGACTGGGCCGGAGCCGAAAACAATTCTGCCAAAACCGGTGACTGGAGGAGCCTCTGAACCACCCTATCAACATCCACATCTGAAAGGGTCCTGGAGGATTTGGAGGACAGGGATGGAGAATGCGATCTCCTCTCAGGAGAAGCTGGTTTGAGACTGGGCGATCGGCTCCTAGGAGGTTCCAATACAATTGGAGCAGACGCCGGTTCCGTCAATACCGATCCTTCCTGCGGCCCCAAGGACAGTGGAGCCGAGGAGGTCGATGCAGTTTTAGACATTTTCTCCGGGGGCTCCGATGAAGCTGACGGAGCCGGAGATCTCTTCTTTGACTTGCCAGATTTTGACTTACCACTGGAAGCCGAATCCATAGCCTCTTCAAAAGAGGGTTTTAATAGTCCCTTTAAGATTAGCTTATTCTTTCTGTCTTGGAGAACTCTAGGGCTTACCACATGACAAAAACTGCAGGATTCCTGCAGATAGATGGCTCCTAAGCAGTATACACAAATGGAATGCCCATCGGTAATGGACATTTTGTACCCACATTTCGAGCACTTTTTAAAACCCGAAGGTTTGTGCTCCTTGGTATCCTTAGACATCTTAACTACTGCGCCCACAATGCAAAACCAAGTCTGTAACAATACACAGGCGTTCACTCTATAAAAGCGGGAATGACGCTAACAGTAACCAACACTAAAACAGTGATCAAACACACACCAAAAAAACTAGCACACACTTTGAACAAGGGATTGAAAACCACAAGGAAAGGGTAGCCGAAACCTCTAATTTAAACGGTTTGGACTGAACTCACACAGAAGGCAACAGAGGAGAACTAGGCCCTCTAACTGAAAACGGGCCTAGCCCGAGGGAACAGTAAGAGGGATACCACACAACAATCACACAATCACAATTCTTGACCAACTAGACAAACTTAGACAAATAGCTATGAAAATAGCTTTTGACAGGAATCAAAACTTTTCTTAAGCCAAGAAAAAAAGAGGGTACTTAGCCACAGCCAAGCGAGACCACGTCCGAGCTACACGAGCAGCAAATGAGATCTGGGGATATGGAGCAGTGCACCATGGGATACCTGCTTAGCCCAGCCAATGAAAGATTTTGAGCTAGTATAATCGGCCGAGTCGAACCCACGGGTAAGAATGTAGGCGAGATAGGACTACATAACACCATTTGCATCTCAAGTTGTCTTTTTTCATCCATTTCAAGCTTTGAGACAGATTTCCCTAGTGACCAACCACCTGGCTGGCATCAAGGAAAGATATTCCTGAGAATGTGAGCTAAAACAAGTACAAGCTCTTGATTGTTTATCCAATTTATAATGTGAAACAAAGGTGTGATTTGTAGACCACGTGGGAGCAGCAGAAGTTTCATCAATGGGTTGTCTATACTGAAAAGCAGTCAAAGATGCTACATATCTAGTCGAATGAGCTGTAGGTTTTTGGTTAAGGACAAGCCTGATTTCTCATACACAAACATAATGCTATCTGTGAGCCATCTTGAAAGAGTAACTTTGGAAGCATTTTCCTAGCTTAGCTTTGGAAAAGACAACAAATAGTTGATCTGATTTTCTAAAGTCTTTTGTTCTGTGGACATGGAACTCAAGTTGCCTATGAACATCAACAAATAAAGATGTAAAATGTATTCTCCTTCATCTGAAAACTTCAGGAAAAAAAATGGAAAATTTATGGACTGGTTAAGATTAATCTTGGATGTCATCTTTGAAAAAAAAATAGGATTTGTTCTCAGAAACACCATATCTTTATGGAATACTACATATTGTGGTTTGCAAGAAAAGGCTTATAGTTCTGACGTTTTCTTTGCAGAAGTAACAGCCACTAGAAAATAGTTTTCCAGGATAAAAATGTTAAATCTGTTGAAGCTGCAAGTTCAAAAGGAGATTGTGTAAGGGCTTGAAGCATCCCAGTAATATCCCATGGAGGGACTAGATCTCTTGCAGGAAGTCTGAATATAAAAGTCCCTTTCAGAAAGGCCTTAGAAATTCTCAAAGAGGCTATGGATGCCTGATTATGACCAACATGAAAATCAGAAATGGCCACCAACTGTACTTTGTAGAGAAGCTGGAACATTTTTGGAACAGATAGGACAAAAACTTTAGAATCAAACGTAAAGGTACTAAAAAAGGGTCCAGTCCTCTGCTTGTTGCCCAATATAGATAATCTTTTCCATTTATTTAGATAGACTTTCCTTGTACTGGATTTTTGTGAAGCAGTTAGAATATACTGGATTTTTGTGAAGTAGTTAGAATATGAATGACTATCTGAAAGCCAGGCATCTCTGGCCACCATTCAAATTGGAGGAACCATGTGGTTATCTTCAAAGTCTCTGGATTCAGGTGAGGATGCCTCGGTGGGTGAAACAGAAGATCTGGGTTGCGTACCAGCATCCATGGAGGATGTAGGATGTGAGGCCAAAGATGCAGGAACCAAACATGCAGGGGCCAATAAAGGACAATGAGGATGACCTTTCCCCTTTTATTTTCTGGCTTTTTGGATGAATTTCCTTAACAAGGGAAAGGGAAGCAAGGCCTACAGAAGACCCAGGGGACAACTGTGGACCACAGAGTCCCTTGGTGTCTGACTCTGTGGAGGGATTAGGGCAAACTAACTGCTGCATTTCTTGTTTAGATAAGATATGAAGAGATCGTAGCAAGGTTAGCCTCAGTGTCAGAATATTTGGATTGCTACTGATTGACTGAGGGACCACTCATGAGGCACGACAATGTTTCTGCTTAATTTGCCTGCTAAAACATTGGAAATCTGCAAAATATGCATAACTACTAGAAAGCAAGTGGAAAAATTCAGACAAATCTGAAGTCTGATGATGGAGCAAAGACTGTCTGGAATTTATTTATTTATTTATTTATTTATATTTTTGCAGCTGGCAGAAGGAAGAATCAAGGAACCAGTAAGCTGTTCCATAGTGTAACAGAAAATGATGTCTGAGTAACACTGACAGCAACAGTCAAAAGAGGTAAGTAATAAAAAATGTGTTTTCCATTAAAATACACAATGAAAAGCACAACACATACTTAATGACTTCCAAGATGGCTGCACACCTGTCAACAGCTTGACTTCAGCTCTCCCACTGTGAAAACAGAAAGTGAGAAAATAGAATGCCATTGAAACTGTTTGGGGGTAAAATTCAGTTACTGGCTATTAAGTATATTGACTGGATGCCAGCAAAGAAGAACTCTAGAAAACCTAAAAGAAAATCAACCAGAAAAGGTGAATAAAAAAGCACTGTCTGGGAAGGATTCTGCAGCTGTTCAGTAAAAAAAACACTTCAAGAGATGGTTTCCACTAATTTAGATGTACTCAGAGGTGATTAAAATAAATGAAACACTGAAGGCATATATCAACTCAAATAAGAAAAAACTGGACAAAACAGAAGAAGCTTTAACTAACTATTCAGATAAGCGACACAACTGAAAAATCAGAGACTGAAATGAAGAGTATGAGGCTTCTCAAGAAGAGCTGTTCAAAAAAAAATAATATGGTTAGAATATAAGAGCATGCAGAGAAAATATGACATTTTCTGCTGTACCAGAAAAACTGTAAAGAACAGACTGTTTTGACTTTATGATATCACAAATAAGCAAATGGACTGGTGTTTCACAGCAGGATTTGTTAATAGAAAGGGGACCTCAAGTGTATGTTCCAAACCTGTCCATGAGAAAGCTGGCAAGACCTACATTAGTAAAGATGTAATAATACCAGCAGAAAGAGTCCATCCTTACAAACCTGTGGCAGAAGGGAAAAGTATTACAAACTGGAGACAGTAGAGTGTTTGTAGCAAATGATTATTCACTATATACTAAGCAAAACAGATGCAAATGTATCCCTGAATGTCGAGAGGTAGGTGTAAGATTCAAGCAGCTGTCTTCAGAGTATTTTTTCCTGGAGAATCAAATCATTTTTTGATGAGGAACAGGCTATGATGAAATAAAAAATGTAAACAACAAAAAGTGAGACAACAAGCAGAAGCGGACTGTACTTCTCATTTTTCTGATAATAAGGTTCAAAGAGAGACTTTGCCAGAGAAAGCTTTTCCAATGTTCCAAAGGAAATGCCTGAGAGAATGAAAAAAAGCCAGCAACTGACCAGAAGAATCAGGAATACCATGGACTTGAACTAAAGTCTGGTGCTGGGAGATGGAAGATGAACAGAAAAAAGACCAGGAACACTGAAATTAGTGAATAAACAGGAGTCTATAAAGCATCAATCATATTTGTGAAATATGGCTTTGAAAAAAGTGGCTGAGAAATGCAGGACTTTTGTTGACTTGGTAAAATGTGTGGTTGGACTGCAGAGTATATATATCTTACTTTATGTCAATTTTTAAAATGATATTAAAGTGGGGGGAAGTAATAAAGTAAAAACTTCTGTTCTTATTACTACTTGTATAAAAATTCAAGATAATAACTGCATGTTCTATACAATAATGTAGTTTTGTGTAGTATGTAGTTTGGGGTATTTAAAATGGTGGAGGGTCTTTTCAGTGACTGCTCTGTGAGTTTAAGATATTAAAGTAAACAAGTACTTTTTTAGTTGTGAGAAATACAGGCTTTACAGTATAATGAGAAGAAAGGCTGGACAAAAGCAAATTCAATGTGAGTATGCTGTCATCTTGGGCTGACAGGGTGGTGTGTAAAACTGCACAGATATATTATATTATGTTATATTATATCATATCATATTATATTCATGTTATTTTACATTATATCATACTATATTATATCATACTAAATTATACTGAAGGGTGAATAGCTAGATTAACTCCTTTGGATTACAGAATAAAAAAGTGTTTTTGTAAGCAAGTAGGCTTTAAAAATAAGACAAAATGATGAAAGGCATGAAAATGCTAAGTTTCTTACAACTGCAAAGATATTAGCTTGCCTTTTTTCCATTTGCAGTGTTCAATGGGAGTCAAGAAATCTGCAACTAAAAACAGCTGCACATTCTGTTCTGAGGGAAATTTACACAGATTCTTTGCTGAGTACTTTTCCATGGAGAGAAGCTGTCTGCACATGAAAACAATTGTCTTGAAAATTTTGAGCATTCTCTGCTGAAAGAAATGCAAAATTTAAATATAAAATACAAGCAGTTCAATGAAAAATAAAGTTTGAAATTATGGGAAGTGAATAAAAGATAGCAGCCTCCCTACCAGCCTTAATACATTCATGAACTTAATAGAACAGTGTAAATTTATTTTTTATTTAAAGATAGCCAGTGATCTTTTTCTTAAGGTTAAAAACTATTATTTTCTAAGAGTATAGAAGCTGTGTTTTTATACTTCCAGGAGGGGAACATAGATAAGAAAAGAACAAACAGCAATCGGTCTTGGTGAAAACACAGGCTGTAGTATGCACTTCATCAGAGGTAACCTTAATTTTACATTAGGTAATGCCTGCAGCAGCTGCAGCAATCAATTTGGGGCAGCTGTTCTTAAATGGAAGGTAAGCCTACATTTTGGAAGGTACATACTTTTGCGTGCTTAATATAAGTTAATAGTGGATATGGGTATTTTGAGTTTGTACTTAGTTTTTTTGTCTGAGGGTTTTCATTAAAACAAAAAGTCTTGAAAATATGACATAAGTTAAAATGGAGATGAAAAGAAACAATTGTACAAAAGATTGGCCTGCCAAACATTAGTTTGTGCATTTAACACAAAAGCTGGAAATACAAATGTAAAAAATTCATGTACAACAGGTGAGAAAGTACAGTTTTGTACCTACCATAAATGTAGATGTTCGAGTGCTAATACAGCTGCAGTCATTACAGATGGGTTCTCCTGCCGTCAGGCGGGTCCTCGGTCGGCCGAATTCCAAAGTCTAGGTCCGGCGTCGGTTGTAGTCGCCTCTTCCCTGACGTCAGTGCGACAGGGGGTATAAAAGAACCAGCCAACGCCATTTTCTTCAGTCTTTCTTGCCCCAGATGTCAGGTGCCCCCAGAAGGAAGGCAATACCTAATTTTAGATATATATACAGATATATATATAATGCAATGCAAAATAGTCAAAAAACAGTAGTTGCAAGCAAATACATCATAAAAGAATAACCCCAAACAGGTTGTATGAGGAGGTGTAGCCACTAGCCCTGTCCCAAGAGGGGAAGGAGGGAGGGAAAACCTGGACTGCAGCTGTATTAGCACTCGAACATCTACATTTATGGTAGGTACAAAACTGTACTATGTTCATCGTGCATACAGCTGCAGTCATTACAGATGGGTAGAATCCCAAAGCTACGCAAGGGGTGGTAGGCACTAGGTGGAACTGGGAGGAGCCAGAATGCCCTGCAAAACTGCAGTGGCAAAGCCTGCTCTAGTTTTGGAGTATAAAGGTAGGTGGTAGTGTTTAGTGAAGGTATGCACAGAACTCCAAGTGGCTGCTTCCAAAATATCTTTGGTAGGAACTCCTCTGAGGAAGGCTGCAGAGGTAGCTGTGGCCCTTGTGGAGTGGGGTCTGATGCCTGCAGGTACAGCTTTACCATGAAAAGAGTAACAAAAGCATGCAGTGGCCTATCCATTTTGAAATTGTTTGTTTGGAAATTGGCTTCCCTTGAGCTCCTGCAGCGTAGGACACAAAGAGTTGTTCTGATTTTCTGAAAGGCTTTGTTCTGTCCAAATAGTAACACAGCTGTCTGTGGATGTCCAAGGAATGTAGCAGCCTTTCCCCTTTGTTTTGAGGGTTAGGGTAAAAGGTAGGTAAGTGTATGGCCTGATTTAAAGCTACCCTGGATACCACCTTAGGCATAAATGACGGGTTGGTTCGTAGGAAAACTCTGTCCTGATGGAAGATGATAAAGGCCTGCACAGCCATGAGGGCTTGTAGTTCCGAGACCCTACGAGCTGAGGTAATAGCCAGAAGGAAAATTGTTTTCCAGGACAAATATTGCAAATCTGCTGAGGCAGCTGGCTCAAAAGGAGGCAAGGTTAACTTTTCTAGAATGTAATTAAGATCCCAAGCAGGAATTGGTTGTTTCCTTGGAGGTCTTATATTCTTAGCCCCTCTGAGGAACTGTCTTAAAAGTGGGTGAGAGAATAAAGGTGGATCAGTGTTGTATTCTGCAGAAATGGCTGATGCATGGATTTTGATGGAGGAGAATGAAAGTCCACTGTTTAGCAGCTCAGCTAGATACTGTAATATTTGAGGCAAATTCAGTTTTCCAGGATCCTGGCCCTTTTTCTCATTCCAAGCACAAAAATGTTTCCATTTTGCGGAGTAAGCTTTTCTAGTAGACGGCCTTCTGGCCTCCAAAATGACATCCTGCACCTCCTTGGAGAGTAGGGTCTGTTGTGATGTTAAGGAATCTTCCATGCGGCCATATTGAGTGTTTTCAGCTGACCGTGAAGAGTTTTGTAGCTGTGCTGAGTCAGAAGAAGAGGCATTAGAGGTAGGGTCCATGGAGGAGAATGCGTCAGGCTCCTCAGGAGCGGGTACCAGTGTTGTCTTGGCCAGTCTGGAGCAATCAGAATCATCTTTGGTCTGTCTGATCTTGCTTTTAAAAGCACTTTGGGCAGTAGAGGAAGAGGTGGGAAGGCGTAAACTGTCAGTGCTGTCCAACTGAAAGACAGAGCGTCCACTCTCCAGGCCTTTGGATGAAATGTCCTTGAGCAGAATTTTGTTAATTGATGATTTTTGTGGGAGGCAAAGAGATCTATGTCTGGCCTTCCCCATGCTTGGA
The DNA here is from genome assembly GCF_019279795.1 of Protopterus annectens. Lineage (NCBI taxonomy): Eukaryota > Metazoa > Chordata > Ceratodontiformes > Protopteridae > Protopterus > Protopterus annectens. The sequence goes on from NC_056731.1 coordinate 634,200,772, forward strand.
TTATCTCTGCAAAAACTTGAGGATGCAACTTCCATTCGTGTGGATCTGTCATATTTCTGCTTAGGTTGTCTGCCAGCATGTTTTCCATGCCTGGCAAGTACTGTGCTTGAAGCTCGATGTGCAACTTCAGAGCCATGTCCCAAAGTGACATGGCCAGCCTGCATAGGGGGTATGACTGTGTTCCTCCTTGTTTGTTTATGTACCACATTACTGTGGTGTTGTCTGTCTTTATCAATAGTTGACCTGGATGCAGAAGGTCTTTGAAAGCTATAATAGCATTTATTACTGCTAGCATCTCCTTTTGATTGATGTGAAGCTGCTTTTCCTTTTGGGACCATTTGCCCTGAATGCACCCGTCTGTCATGTGCGCCCCCCAGGCGTAGTCTGAGGCGTCTGTTGTGATGACTTGATTTGCTTGAGGCTTGCAGAATGGTAGACCTGTGTTTGTTTGGCATGCTCGAGCCCACCATAGAAATTCCTTTTGCAAACATGGAATTAGTGGTATTATTGTTTCCAAACTGTGGCTGTGTTGAGACCATAGTTTTTTTTAGGTACCATTGAAGTTTCCTCATATGCAACTTTGCACATGGGATGAATAGAATACAAGATGCCATGAATCCCAGAGCCTGCATGATTTTCCTTGCAGTAAGCCTGGTGCAATTTGCTAGTGTCTTGAAGTATTGAGTTAGTTGCCCCTGCTTCTCTGGCATAAGATAGGCCATCTGGGTGTTTGTGTCCAAGTTGGCACCCAAGAAAATTATTTTCTGACATGGCATTAGCCTGGATTTCTCTTTGTTGACTGTGTATCCCAGAGAATTCAATAACCGTGTTACATAAGCCAGATGTTCCAGAAGTATGTGTTTGCTGTCCACTTGGATCAGGCAGTCGTCCAAATAAGGGTATATTTGTATCCCTTGAAGTCTGCAGTAGGCAATTACTGATGCCAGGCATTTGCTGAATACTCTGGGCAGTAGATAAGCCAAAGGGCAATGCAGAGAATTGATAGTGGATTGAACCTGCAAGAAATCTGAGGTATCTTCTGCAGCTTTGTCTGATTGGGACATGCAGGTATGCCTCCTTGAGGTCCAATGATACCAGCCAAGACCCTTGCCCAGCATGGGAAGAAGCTGCTGTAAAGTGAGCATCTTGAATTTTGATGCAGTGGAAATGTGTTTAGGATGGATAAGTCCAAAATGGGTCTCCAATCTGTTCCCTTCCTTGGCACCAGGAATAGTCTGGAATAAAAACCTTGACCTTGTTCGTGAGTAGGTACCTCGAATAGCTTTCATGCCCATGAGCTTTGAAATTTGTATTTGAGCCTCTGCCCTTTGATTGTGTGGCAGGTTCGGCATGCCTCTCATTTTTGGAAGGGTGTGAAAATAAAATCTGTAGCCACTGTTTATAATGTCCAGGATCCATTTGTCTTTTGTGACAATATGCCAATTTTTTGAAAATAATGCCAGCTTTCCTCCTAAGGGTTCTGCCATTTGAGCCTTGCTTGGCATGCAAAGGGGAAAGTCATTGGGTTTGCTTCCTGTATTGCTGTGAACTATCTTCGCCACCTCTTGGTGCTGGAGTTTGCCATTGTCTGCCTCTATACGATCCTTGAGATTGTCCTCTGCCCCTTGGGCGCCTGTATCTACCTCTTTGGGGTCTGTCCGTGGCTGGAAAGGACCAATTTTTGAAGGCCAATTTCTACTAAAACGTGGTGGTTGTACCTGTAGAAAATCTTTAACAGTTTGCATAGATTTAGCTTTTTCTTCCATTTTCCTTAATACCTCCTCAGCATTAGCACCAAATAATACATCCTTTTGTAGAGGAGCATCTAGTAATTTAGCTTTGACATGATCAGGCAAGGTTTGTTCCCTAAGCCAGGCATGTCTACGTATGACTGATCCTGTAACAGCAGCTCTACTTGAGGCCTCTAGAGCATCATAACCACATTGTAAGGTGTGCTTACCCACTTGTTCTGCACTATGCATCATATCCTGCAACTCCTTCAAATCTGGTTGTTCAGGTTGTGACATTTTACTTTTCAATTGTGATAACAGAAACTGTTGACATTTAAACATATGGAACTGACAGTTTAAAGCCCTCATGGCTAGGGTAGCCGAGGTATATACCTTTTTTCCCCACCTTTCTAAGGATCTAGAATATCTCTCGGAAGGTAATGGATTTTTAGCAGTAGAGGCCTTCATTCCCTTGGGGCCCTGAGAAATGGTTTCAGGGTCAGCAGTATGGCTTTTGTAAAGAAATTGGTGTGAGTTAGGAACTCTGTAGTACCTATCAGGCTTGACTGGGGCTGGAGGCAGGGAATCCGGATTAAGGCAGGCCTCCGAGTAAACATCATCAAGTATGTCCAAGACAGGAGGTATCGCCAGAGGCCTGTGCTGAGGTAGCAAAAGAAATTCCCTAAGCCTTTTCTTGGAATCTGAATAATCTTGGCCTTCCCAGTGGAAGTGTTCCCTCAAGGTATGCAAGGTTTCCCCGAATGAGTAATCCTCTGGGGGGGATACAGAAGGAATGGACTCCTCTGCATCGGAGTCTTCAAAAGGGGAGTAAGAATGTTCCTCCTCATCAGAATGCTCTGAAATAATGAAGCCCTGATCAGAAGAGGGTGATTCTTCCTCCAGTCTGGGTCTTTTGTCCGGTGGGGGTTGGGAACCCCTGATAAGAGTAATTAAATCCTCAGCCATTTTAAGCATCTGCTTTTTAGGCATGGGACCTGGAGATGGGCCCTGTGCAGCAGGTCTCTTGGAGTGCATGGCTGATTTAGACTTAGTAAAGGCCTTGATGGAAAAGGAAGAGGAAGGCCTGAAGACACCATGGGTGGAGGTAGACCTGTCCACATTATGAGGTAGTCAGGGGCTGTGCAGGCGCCTCGCTGAGAACCGGACCACGTGTAGTCGGTTTTGGCGTGGTGTCGGTGGAGGCCGCGGATCTCGCGTGTCGGTCCTTGTCCTTGCGTTTTTTGGACAAAACAGTAGTCGGAGTCTCCGACGACGTTATATAGTTAAAAGCTTTCCCAAAGTAGTGCTGGTCGAACTCCGCCCGACGCTTAATAGTGCGTTTATTGAAAGTAGCACAAAAGCAACAGCCCGAGACGTCGTGGTCTGGGCCTAAACAAGGTATACAGAGGGAATGGAAATCCTTATGCGGTACTTGCTTCCCACAAGAAATACAATTGTTAACTTTGTCTGACATCAGTCTGAGGCAAGATAAGTTTCCCCAACGGGGTACTTAGCTTTAAAGAAGACTTCGGTTTCAAAATTTTCGTAATTTCAGGAGCTGGCCGACTGGCACTTGCGAACTGCTTCTGCTTCGGGCACCGCGCGGCAAAAAAGACTGAAGAAAATGGCGTCGGCTGGTTCTTTTATACCCCTGTCGCACTGACGTCTGGGAAGAGGCGACTACAACCGACGCCAGACCTAGACTTTGGAATTCAGCCGACCGAGGACCCGCCTGATGGCAGGAGAACCCATCTGTAATGACTGCAGCTGTATGCACGATGAACATCAATAGCTTTTTATCATAATGACTATGCTTTCCATATTATCTTGGAATATAAATGGACTCACAAGTATAGACAAAAAGGAAAGAGCATTGCAGTATATTAAGGAATACAGAGGGCAAATAGCAATGCTGCAGGAGACATACTTGGAAAGCAATGAGTATGTGAATTTGACAAAACAAAAGATTTCAGGATGGGTATTCAGCAGATTATAAAGGAGAAAGTGAGTTAATTACACTAATTGCTAGACAGGCTTCAATAGTGATAGAATAGGAACAAAAGAACAATAATTGTAGTTTTGTGGTAGTAAGGGACCACTGGCAAGGGAGGAGGATTATGCTGGAGTGTATTTATATTCCATCAGAAAATGCTACTATGGAGCTTAAGAAAATTTTGGGAGAAATAACCAGCTTTCAGCAGGGGAATATTACCTAGAGGTTGGGGCTGGAACTTGATAGAATTTAAACTTCACAGAATATTTGCATTTAACTGAACACTTTGACACACATCCAATAAACATTTCACATCATGCATCAATAAAACTAAAATAACCAAGATAAAAATGTAGGGTAATGAAATAAAAATGAGACACAGGCACTTTCTCACCTACGTGTTAGAAAGAGTAGAATTTAAGGAATGGAAAACATTCAAGAATTATTAGGGAAGATAGAGATAGCTTCAGAAATTATATCTAGTTAGTAGAATAAAATGAAAATGGAGCTTAAAAATCATAGAAATAAAACTGAAAGGAAACGGATATGTTTAAGAAGTAATAGGAACTACGTAGAGGAGCTGAAAAGATGCATTGCATAATAAGGAGAACCTCACAGAACAAGAAGAACACAAATGCAGAGTGCTAAAGAGAAAATAAGGGACTATCTGGATAACATGCATGAATTTAGAAAGACTGCTGTTAAGCAACTACGTTTTGATAACTCCAGAGCACAAAAGCATTTAGCCCAATGAGTTAGGCAGCAGAAAGTAAAAAGGGTTGTTATCAAACATAGGGAGCCTATAATAAGAAAAATAACTAGAGATCCTGTAGAGCTTTTAAAGATACTTTGGAAATTTTATGAAAATTTGTATAAAGTAGATACATGTGGAAAATCAAGAAAACAGCACAAACAGAAGTATTTATGGCAGACTTAATTATGTCAAGGTTAGAGGTAGATGGGGCTCAACAAATAACAGTTAAGAAAGGAGAAGATGACAAAGTACAGTTGTGTAAGTAAATTTACCTTAACAGTGGATGTTCGAATGATCACTGCTGCAGTAGCCTCATTTATAGGTTCATAGGTTGGTACTAGGCTATCGGCCCTAGGGCCTATACAAGCCTAGCCATAACAATTCCCTGGATATTTCTTCCCGCAATATTTACTTCCCTGGACCCCTGTCTAACATGGCAACTGACTTGATCCCTGGAGTGAATTTCCTATCTCCCATCCAATTGTCAAGATTCCTTTTGAAGAGCGCCACGGAGGCGCTCTGCTTGACATGAATGGGCAGTCTATTCCAGAGTATGGGGAGTCTCTGGGTCAGGAACCTATCCCTCCAGCATGTTTTGTTCATTGTAATGACAAGGTTTAGATCCCTGGAGTGTGTGGCTCTGAGGGATTGGGATTTCTTTAAGTGGCGCATGTCCAACAGCTCAGGGTTTGACATGGCCTTGTATGTTAAGCAGAGATTGCCTCTGAGTAGACGATATGCCACAGAGTATAGCTGGAGTTTTTTTAGATGGTCAGTATAGGGCATCTGCTTTAGGCCTGTGATTCTTTTAGTGAGGTATTTCTGCGGCCTTTCCAGCTGTTGCAGATGTCTTGGGAAGTACATACCAAATGGGGAGCTGTACTCTATAATGGGTCTAATGAGGGATGAGTACAGTGGGACAATGACCTCTTTTTTTCTGGATGAAAAGCCCTTAGTGATGAAGTGTGCCACATAGAAGGATTTCCTGCCTGTTGTGGCGATGTGGTTATCGAAGGTGAGACCACTGTCCACCTGTGTCCCTAAGTCTCTCATCACACTTTCAGTGTTTAGTGTATTACCACCTATGTGATAATTCATGAGTACATGGTTTTTCCCAAAGGGGATAACTATACATTTCTTGGCATTAAGCTTGAGCCCATGGCTCTAGCACTAAGCATCTGTTTTTGTAAGGCCCTTTTGTAGAATATCCACATCATTTGAGGATTCAATAATGGCTCCCAGTTTGCAGTCATCTGCGAACTTTGTTAGCCAGAGTCCCTTAGTGTTGGCCTGTACTTCAGAGAAGTAGATGAGAAGCAAGAGCGGTCCCAGGACTGGAGCTGGATTTGGAGTTGGCTACTTTAACAGTCTGGGTTCTGTCAGTAAGCTAGTTGGCAACCCATCGAGTGACGTAGGGATTTATACCCAGCTTAGCAAGTTTATCTATGAATCCAGAGTGGGGGATGGTGTTGAATGCCTTGGCGAGGTCCAGATAGGCTGTGTGGACCGCCTTATCCTCGTCCACAGCTCTGGAGACTGATTTGAAGTCAATCAGGTTCAGGAGACAAGATCGGCCCTTCACGAACCCAAACTGGGTGGGGTCCAGTGTTTGAAGGTTGCCAATGTCTTTGTTTATAAGTTCCATGATAATAAGTTCCATGCCTTTGCAGATCAGGCTCGTCAGACTGATGTGACAGTCATTCCCGGTATCCAAGGTAGATCCCCCCTTGTGGAGTGGGATAACTGTAGCTATGTGCCACTCAGTGGGCACAAAGCCTGAGGTGAGGCTATGATTAAACATGAGACTTAGGTGAGGTGCCAGTTCACTTGTCGTTCATGTGGTACACAGCCCTGGATGTCATCTGGTCCCATGGACGCTGTATTCTTAGTTTTGGAGAGTGCGATTTCTACCTGTGTGACCGTGATTACCGGAATTTGGCAATCTTCTGGTATTGAGATGGGCCCTTTAGGGGGTGAGAGGGTGGGTTGAAGTTTGCACTAAATCGATCGGCCAGGACATTGACAATATCCTTGGGATCAGTATATTTAATGCCATTCTGTTGTAGTTCAGAGCATATCTGAGCATTGCCATTTAGATTCTTGAAATAACTATAGAATGCCTTGTGGTTGTCTTTGGAATTTTTGGCAATTTTATTTTCGTAACTAGCTTTGGAGGATTTTATGAGGGATCTCAGCTTCTTACTGAGGCTGGTAAGGGAGTTTGTTTTGCATCCTGGGATTTTCCTCTTTTCTGCAACAGTTTCTTTCTACTGTTGTACAGTTTGTTTATGGCAGGGGACCACCAGACTGGTTTCCTTTTTTTGGAGGAGAGCGCCTTGGTTCTATTTGGGATGGCACGATTCATGCACGACTGGATGTGCTCGTACAGTGCCTTAGTGTAGGATTCAGCAGTCGAACTTTCAGCTACCATCTGCATGGGTGTCATGAAGTTTGTCACTTCTGACTTGAGTAGCATGAAGTTGGCTTTGGAGAAGTTTTTTTATATGGGTTGTATTCTGCAAAGATGTAACAGCCAGCCAGATTCCAAAGCTTTGGAGAAGTTTTTTTTATATGGGTTGTATTCTGCAAAGATGTAACAACCAGCCAGATTCCAAAGCTTTAGGGCATCTGCCATGCGCCCAAACTGTTAGCTGAATAAAAAAACAGGTTTGGGTGAAAAAGCCCTTCAGAGATTTCATACCAAGAGAGAGAGAGAGAGGCTGAAACCTGAAAGGACAATGCTAGGAAAATAAAAAAATTTAAAAAAAAACCCTGGAAAAAACAACACACCAAGAAACAAGGGGTATGGCAAGAGGGAGCAGCTATTGCACTGGTTATCATTTGAACATCTATGGTTATGGTACCAATTATACTATGTTCATCATACTGATCACTGCTGCAACAGCCTAAGCTGTATGTGTAGACTTCAGGTTTTGGAAGGTGGAAGGAGAAATGTCCAAAATAGAATGGTTCGAGCAAAGTCTGGTCTAGACCTGAAGAAAGAATCAAGCTTATAGTTCATAGGTTCATAGGTTCATACTAGGCTATCTGCCCTAGGGCATTTATAAGCCTAGCCAGAATGTGTTTGGCTTTCGCCACCCATTTTAAATTTATTTTGCTATGCCCTTTTTCGAGGTTAGTATACTGTGCCTCTGTCTAACAGTGACACAGAAGTGATACCCGGGGTAAACCTACGATCTCCCATCCACTCATCAAGATTCCACTTCAAGAGAGTCAATGAGGGACTCTGCCTAACCTGGACTGGTATTTTATTCCAGAGTGAAGGGAGCCTCTGGGTTATGAATCTGTCCCTCCAGCATGTCCTATTTATTTCAGTGCTGAGGTTCAAGTCTCGAGCGTAGCTCGATGGGATGTGGATTTTCTGAGGTGCAGCATGTCCATTAATTCGGGTTGGACATGGCTTTATACGCCAGGCACAGATCACCTCTGAACAGGCGGTATGCCACTGAGTAGAGCTGGAGTTTCTTTAACCGGGCAGCATATGGCATCTGTTTGAGCCCTTTGATCCTCTTGGTGAGGTACTTTTGGGGTCTTTCCAGTTGCTGCAGGTGTCTGGTAAGGTACATCCCAAAGGGGCATTGTACTCAATTATGAGCCTGATGAGGGATGAGTAAAGAGGCACGATGACCTCCCCTGATCTAGATGTGAATCCCTTCATGATTAGGTGGGCTATATAAAATGTTTTTCTAACCACTTTGGCCACGTGGTTGTCAAATGAGAGATTGCTATCAACTTGGGTCCCCAGGTCCCTAATTACTTCTTCTGTACTTAATGGATTACCACCAATGTGGTAATTTGTGGGCACTTTGTTTTTGCCAAAGGGGATGACTATACACTTTTTGGCATTTAGCTTGAGGCCATGGCTCTGGCACCAGTTGTCTGTTTCTATGGGGCCCTTTTGGAGGATGCTTGTGTCGGCTGGAGAGTCGATTATGGCACCCAGTTTAGAGTCATCTGAGAACTTGGTCAGCCACAGTCCTTCCGTGTTGGCCTGTACCTCCGAGAAATATATACCGAACAAGAGAGGTCCCAGGACTGAGCCTTGTGGGACACCACTTGTAACTGGTTTGGAGTCTGACATGGCTCCAGCAATTCTAACCATGTGGGTTCTGTCCTTGAGCCAGTTTGCAATCCATCTAGTGACATAGGGGTTTATATTTAAGCTGGTGAGCTTATCTATAATGCCCGAGTGGGGTATTGTATCGAGAAGGCTTTGAGGTCCAGGTAGGCTGTGTGGACCACCTTCCCCTCGTCAATGGCCTTGGTGACTGTTTCAAAGAAATCAACCAGGTTTAAGAGGCAGGATCTGCCCTTAACAAATCCGAACTGGGTAGGATCCAGTGTCTGTAGGTCCCCAATATCTTTATTTATGAGGTCCATGATGATCCTTTCCATAGCTTTGCAGACCAAGCTAGTCAGGCTTATGGGGCAATAGTTTCCAGGATCCATTGAGTCACCACCTTTATGGAGAGAGACCACTGTTGCTGTACGCCACTCTTTGGGCACATATCCTGTAGTAAGGCTGAGATTGAACAGTAGTTTTATGTTTGGGTTTAGCTCTTCTTGGAGTTCATGTAGGACGCAGCCCGGGACACCGTCTGGTCCCATTGATACTGTGTTTTTTGCTTTGGAGAGGGCGGTTCTTACCTGAGCATCTGAGATGTCAGGGGGGCAGCACTCTGCTGGGATACATATTTGCCCTTTTGGTGGGGGGGGGGGGAGTTTGCGCTGAACCTATACAGATGTACATACAGAGGAACAAGTTGCTGCTTCTGGAGTACTTCTACAATCCAACTCTTTCCAAAAAGCCATAGGTGAAGCCAATACCCTTGTAGAGTGGGCCTTGACCCTACCATGAATAGTTTTGTTGTGGTGAGTATAACAAAAGGTAATAGCCTTACACAAACATCTGGAAATAGCCTGCTTTGACAGGTTGTTCCTTCTTATCTTCACAAGAAATTAATAACTGATCCCGAAGATCTGAAAGATTTAATTTTGTCAAGATAGTTCCTGAGTTGTCTTGTTTGCATCCAAGATATGGAGTACCCTTTCTCTCTTAGGGTCAGGAGAAAATGGGAAGATAATACAGTTTGGCTTAAACACAAATACCATGCTAGGCATAAAAGAAGGATTAGTTCTCAAAGAAACCCTGCCCCTGTGGATAATGACACAGGGCTGACTCACCATAACAGCTTACAACTCAGATAACCTTCATGCAGAGGTCAGAGCAATCAGTAAAACTGTTTCCCATGTTAAGAAATTCAAGTCAACTAAGTTAGCTGGTTCACATGGAGCAAGTATTAGCTTCTCTAACACAAAATTAAGATCCCTAGGAGAGACCACCAGTTTTCTTGGAGGCCTCAAATGCAAAATCCCTTTTAAAAATACTTTAGCATGAGAATGCACTGAAAAGGAATATCCATGAGCAGACATGCTGAAATGGGCAATAAATGAACCATAAGGAAGGATTAAGAAAGGCCATAGGACAGTAACTCAAACATTATAAAGCTAAAGAAAAACTATGCTGGTTATATTGTTGGCACCAACTAGAAAACCTTTTCCATTTGTTAATATATGATTTTCTAGTAGCAGGCTTTCTTGCCTCCATTAGTACTTGCTGCATATCCTCAGTAAACAACTGCCTAAAGGGAATTAAAATCCAATTTTCCAGGCAGTTGACTGAAGCTGATTGGGGTTGGGGTGTATCAAATACCCCTGATCTTGTATGAGAAGATACAATATGTGATGAAACGTGGTAATTGCCCTTGGCCACTTCCAAAAGAAGGGAGAGCCACTGTTGCCTGGGCCAGAAGAAAGTCACCACAACTGATCTTGGAGGGACTCCTCCTGAATCTTCAGAAGTACCCTGAATGTTAGGGATGCTAGAAAAAAAAAGGTATCGGTCTTTCAGGCCTTTTGCATGGAGTCAAGGTACAGAATCTTGCCAGCTGACTGTTCAGGGAGGAATGAAATAGATCTACTTGAGGAACTCCTCACAGGTGGATCAAGCCTTGGAAGACTCACAATCTAGTTTCTATTCTATAGGGTCTGCCCTTGCCCTGCTCAGTTGTATGCCACACAGTTTTGCTCTGTTGGCTGGAAAGTTGGATGCCTGTAGAATGAAATTCTGATATAAATCTTACAGTAAGGCCTTATTAAGCTTAATTATGTTGGCTGCCAAAAAAGCAATTGCTAGAAAATGGAAATCAAAGTCTATTTATTTTTGTCTTTGCTTACCAGGAAAGTCCAACTGGTAATATATTTTTTCAGTGGAGCCCCGAGGAGAAAAGCTCCATTTATTTACACTGCATTATACTTAGTTCCAGTTAAGCACAGAGTAGTTACATTTCTATTTGCATTTATACAGATACAGTAGTTACATTTATGCATTTTATGATTTCACAGAGGTAGAAGTTGCTAAACAGGAAGTCCACGTACAACCTACTGGATTGTACAGGGAGCAGTTACCTATAAAATTATTTTGTCATTTCAGTGAGAAACTGAGATTATTCTGTTTATGGAGAGCATTTGGAGAGCATCATATGGTGAGCACAAAGCCTTAACCTGGTGATGAGCATGTGCAGGACCAGGACTAGTTATGATGTTGTTTAAGCAGTGGTTTAAAACTATTGAGATTGTTGGAGAGTTTAATTTTTTGTGGTAATACTATTCCAGAGCTTAGCAATGTATTGGGAATACAGCGAGTCCCCTGCAACATTATCTGACTTGTGAGTAGTAAGAATTTGTTACTAGAATGGAAGTCCATTGCTGGACAGTAGGGCAGTAATATGTTTTTTAGTACAAGGCATTTTTCTAGATAATGGATGAGTTTTTGTGCTCTAGTTAGCTGTGAATATGTTAAGCAGTTCATAGCTTCATAGGTGGGTACAAGGCTATCGGCCCAAGGGCCTACGTAAGCCTAGCCAGCAAGATTCCATAGCTTACTCCACCCAAGAAAGTTATTTTCCTGTGCCACTGTCCAGCAGAGACCCAGAAGTGATCCCCGGGTTATATTTCCTATTTCCCATCCACTCATCAAGATTTTTCTTGAAGAGTGCTAATGAAGAACTTTCCTTGACATAGATGGGTAGCTTGTTCCAGAGTACAGGAAGTCTCTGTGACAGGAATCTATCCCTCCAGCATGTCCTGTTTATTGTGGTGACAAGGTTTAGGTCCCTAGAGCATGTAGCTCGGAGGGATTGGGATTTCTTTAGGTGTAGCATGTCCAACAGCTCTGGGTTTGACATAGCTTTATATGTTAGGCAGAGATCACCTCGGAGTAGGCAATATGCTACAAAGTAAAGCTGGAGTTTTTTGAGGCGGTCAGTGTAGGACATTTGTTTGAGGCCAGTAATCCTCTTTGTGAGGTACTTCTGTGGCCTTTCCAGCTGCTGCAGATGTCTTGTGAGGTACATTCCAAAAGGGGCGTTGTACTCTATAACGGGTCTAATGAGTGACGAGTAGAGGGGAACAATGACCTCTTTTTTTCCTGGATGAGAACCCTTTTATGATGAGGTGTGCCACATAGAAGGACTCCCTGACTACTGTGGCGATGTGACTATCAAAGGAGAGACTACTATCCACCTGGGTCCCAAGGTCTCTTATCACGCATTCGGTGTTAAGTAGATTGCTGCCTATGTGGTAGTTCATGGGTACAGAGTTTTTACCAAAGGGGATGACACTGCACTTTTTGGCATTGAGCTTGAGGCCATGGCTCTGACACCAGGCATCTGTCTCAGTGAGGCCCTTCTGTAGGATATCCACATAATTTGGGGACTTGACTATGGCTCCTAGTTTGCAGTCATCTGCAAACTTAGTTAGCCAGAGGCCTTCTGTGTTAGCCTGTACTTCAGAGAAGTAGATACCAAACAGGAGAGGTCCCAGGTCTGAACCCTGTGGTACTCCACTTGTCACGGCTTTGAGGTCAGATTTGGAGTCTGCAACTTTTACAGTGTGGGTTCTGTCAGTGAGCCAGTTGGCAACCCATCTTGTGACGTAGGGATTTATACCTAGTTTAGTAAGTTTAGCTATAATTCCAGAATGGGGGATGGTGTCGAAAGCCTTGGCGAGGTCAAGATAGGCTGTGTGAACCACCTTACCCTCATCCACGGCTTTGGTGACTGCCTCAAAGAAGTCGATCAGGTTCAGGAGGCATGATCTGCCTTTCACAAACCCGAACTGGGTGGGATCCAGAGTTTGGTGGGTCCTGTGAGGGAGATTGGTGGCAAATTTAGGTATTCTATTGTAGCAGGAGGCAAGTTTCTTTCTTTGAGTATTAAGTTTGTTAGGAGAGGAGCGGCCCATAAGAGAGTTGGCAGTAAGAAAGTGGTGGCTTCAGTTTTTCTTGCAGTATCTGTAAGGAATCCATTGATCCTATCAAGGGAGACTAGTTTCTGGTGTGTAGAGTTAATGGTGTGCAGTACATGTTGGTCATATTTCAGACCTTCATCTCTTATAATGCCTAGACGTTTACTGTGAGCTACAGTTTCAGTGACAGTATTAATTGCTGACTTTATAGTGAAATATTGCTTTTGATTTTGGCAGCTTTTCTAACTAAAAAGAATTAACTTAGTTTTCTTGGGATTGAGTAGGAGGTTTGATTCTTTCAGACAGATTTCTACAGAGGAGAAAGGTTTTTGGGTAATGTCTTGGAGCTTATTTATTGCTGAGGCTGCACATATTAAAGTTGAGCCATCTGACTACTGAACTAAACTAGCATGGTGAGCGTAGGTGTGGACATTATTAATACATACATTAAATAGGAAAGGACCCAGGATAGAGCCCTGAGGAACACCTATAGTAACTCGTTTGAAAGGATGGGTAGGTGCCATTTAATGGGCGTGTTGCCTTCAAGATAGGTAACTAGTGTCTATGGTTAATTGTCAAAGACAATATCCATCGAATGGCTTTTAAACGAACACTAACCATCGAACGTGCTTTTTATCGTAGAGGCTCATCGTCGGAAATCCTTTCATCGAATACTCATAGCTGGTCATCTACAAGGAAGTAGCACAACAGGAAGATTAGACTAACACCAGATCTTCATTACATGGAGAGCTGCATTCCCCACATCCCTGCTAATTATATATACCAACTCAAGAGACTGCACTACAGTGGGGAGACGGCAGGTTTGCTATCCTGTACTGAAGATGGCCAACTATGAGTATGCGATGAATGGCTTTACGACGATGAGCCTAATAGATAAAAAGCACGTTCAATGGTTACTGTTCACTTAAAAGCCGTTCGATGGATATTGTCTTCAATGATTAACCACAGACCCAAGTAACTACATAACCATGACGAGGAGTTTTGCAAAAGTCCTACTAAGGAGAGTTGAATAAGTAACTGCTAGTGCAAGAAAGTATCAAATGCCTTTGACAAGTCTAAGAACATGGTAGACACAAGCAAACCATTGTTTCCATGCTGGTTTATTACACTAGTAAAATGTAGTATAGCAGCAGTGGAGCTGTGCTGGGGCCTAAAGCCATGTTGTGTTTCTGACAGCAGGTTATTTGAGGTTAGGTATTGCATCGGCAGCATATGGATGCATTTCTCTAATATTCTGGACACAGGCGAGAGAATTGCTATTGGTCTATAGTTATTAAACCATGTAGATGTGCCACCTTTGTGCAGTGGTATAATGTACGATTTTCCCCCAGTGACTGTATGTACCTTTCCGCTATACACCTATTAATTAGCATGGACACAGGGAAAGCTATGACTTCTGCAGCCATTTTTAGGTAGTCTGATGGTAGTTGTTCTACAGCTACACAAGTAGTTTTTAGTTTAAGGATCAACTTCATTATGAGTAAGGTGGGTACTGGACTAAAATTGAAGAGCTGTGGGTGGTAGAGAGAGGAGCCGCTGATGTATTAATGTCTAAGAGAGATAATATTGACTGTATAAAGTGGGAATTAAACCGTGTTGGGACAGAGTCTGTTCTATTGTCCGTTTTGGAGAGGGTGTGGTGGTTTTGCCAGGGTGAAGTAGTTTAGTTAGTGATGACCAAAAATGTTTTGGGTTGTTTTAATGTTTGTCTTGTAGGCTGGCATACTAAGTTTGCTTGTCCTGTTTGACATGGAGTTTTGCAAGGTTTATAAGATGTCTAAATTGCTGGAAGGCACTTTGAGTTCTATTTTTATACATTTTTTTTCCAGACTTTATCCTTTTTTTATCATGAGGATTTTTTTGTTTGTTTCTTTTGTTAGCCATGATGCAGGTTGGACTTTACTCTTTTATTATGTACTGGTGCTACATTATTTAAGATCTGTAAGAATAAAGTGATCTACTCCAGTATCTAGTGGCATTGTTCTAAGTACTTTCCAGTTACATTGTTTTAGTGTTTCATTGAAAATATCTTTGCTGAAACTGGTTGTATTTCATATGTAATTATATATAATATGTTTATCTAGGTTATGGTGAGTTCTAATGACATATGTTATGGGATGTGGTCTTTTATGCTATCTGAGAAGCAGCCTACTTTCGTCAGTTTGTCTGAATTGTTTGTAAGGATCCAGTCTAATGCCGAGTGTCTCCTTGATGTTTGATTGATTCTAGTAGGTGTGATTATTAATTGTTTGAAGTTGTACAAGTTTGTGGATTCAGTGGGGGTAGTGGAATTTATGAGTTGCCAGTCTATATTTAAGTCTCCAAGTATTGTAGTTTCTTCATGGTTAATTTGCTGGGATATCCAATACAGGATGTTTTCAGCAATACCAGTATTATTTCCTGGTGGCATATAAATTGCTGTTAAGCATGTAGTTTTCCTGCTGTTGCTTTTTAGGAGTGTTATTAGAAGTTCAACATTATTAAATTTGGGTATTTCCTGTGGAAGTACGGTGATGGTTGAGGAATTTCTACAGATGATTGCTGCACCACCTACACGCTTATTTTGTCTGTCATGCCTGAGTACATCATATACAGGGGTGTGATCTCATTACCCTTTACTTCTTTTTTTGTTTCAGTAGCTATGACTGCATCAGAAGTGTATGTGGCAAGATAAGCATGCATGTCATGGACTTCATTGCACATACTTCTTAGGTTTATATTTAGTAAGGTGAGTTTGGGTTATGTTTTTTATTGAGAAGTATTAGGTGACAAGTTTATTTCAGGGTTGGAAAAAGAAGTTATGTACCTACCATAACGTTCCATGTTAGTTGTCTTCATCTCGCCTTCTTTCTTGCCTGTTGGGATCGGAGCCGACCCTCGGCTCTGACTCAGCCATCTTCTATAGCTCGAGAGCTGTTTACTGGCTCGAGGCTACCCCTTATCCCATGATGCCTAGCGCTAGCTACCCAGATCTCATTTGTAATAGCTAACCCCAGACATAACAAGAATAACCTGACCAAACTAACAGGTTGGGCATATCTGTTATACATTCCAAATCAATAGAGAAAACAAACCAGAAAATACTCAGCCGGTGAAGCCTAAACTCCTCTCGGTCCAATAGGACAGGGGGATGGAGGGGGGGATGCAAGAAAGAAGGTGAGATGAAGACAACTAACATGGAACGTTATGGTAGGTACATAACTTCTTTATGTTAAGTTGTCTATCTCGCCTTTGTTTCTTGCTTGTTGGGACAGCGTCCCTAGCAACTACAATCCTGGGCGGCTCATTGGAACAAACTCTTCAGAACAGTGGAACCAAAGTTAGCTCTATTTCTGGAGGCCATGTCTAACTTGTAATGAGAAATAAAGGTATGAGGATTTGCCCATGTGGCAGCGGCACAATTAGAGTCCATGGGTAACCTAGACTGGAAGGCTACAGTAGTGGTCAAAGCCCTAGTAGAATGACCCTTCGGTTTGGAAGACAATTCTTTGTTTCTTAGTTGATAGATGAAGGTAGTAATGTGAGACAACCACCTGGACAGGGTCACTTTGGAAACTGGAAGACCCTGTTTGCCCCTAGCATAGGAAAGGAAGAGTTGGTCTTATATCCTTCATTCTATGCAGGTAAAAACGAAATTGTCTATGAACATCCAAAAAGTGTAACTTGTATTCTGCCTTGTTGGTGAAGTTAGGGAAGAACACTGGAAGGTCTATGGATTGGTTTAGATTGTTTTCTGAACACACTTTAGGAAGGAAGGAGGAATTAGTTCTCAGAGCAACCCTATCCTTGTGAAAAACTAAGTACAGAGAACAAACGCTTAGTGCTTGAAGTTCTGATACACATCTGGCTGAGGTAATAGCTACTAGAAAGAGAGTTTTCCAAGACAGAAACTTAAGGGAGCAGGAAGCTGCTGGTTCAAAAGGGGGCATAATCAAGGAGGTTAGTACCAAATTAAGGTCCCAGGGAGGAGGAGGATCTCTCACTGGGGGCCTAAGGAGAGTAATCCCTCTGAGAAAAGCTTTACACAGCTTATGAGACATATTTAGATTGGAAAAACCAACATGATAGTTAGAGATGGCCGCTAGTTGAACCCTGATTGTGGCAGAAGCGGACCCAGAGTGAAAAAGCTCAGTTAGGAACTCCAAGATCTTGTGAACTGGGGCTGAAAAGGGATCTATGTTCCTAGCCTCTGCCCAATAAGAGAAACGTTTCCATTTGCTAGCATACTTCTTCCTAGTAGCTGATTTGTGAGATGAGACAATAATTTCACGCACAGCCGGGGAAATGCTGGGAAGCCTAGCTAGGGTTGGAATTGGATCAACCAAACTGTGAGCTGGAGTGTTTGGAGGGATCGATGCAGCTCTCCTGATTGATGAATCAGCAGGTTTGGAATAGAATCCAGGGTCCAGGGCTGCTCGAGGAGGTAACGGTGCAGGAACGGAAACCAAATCTGTCCAGGCCAGTAAGGAGCAATAAGGATCATTTTGCAACCTAACAATATCGCTTTCTGTATGGAGTTTGGGTATAAGAGGGAAAGGCGGGAAGGCATAAAGAAGTCCCTGAGGCCAATCATGGACTACAGCATCTCTGGGAGGGTGACCGTGAAGCGGTAAAAGGGAGAAATAGTTGCTCCATTTGGTGTTGAAGGGGGTTGCAAACAGACCACAGCAAGGCTGTCCCCATTTGCAGAAGATGAGATCCGCAACTACCCGATTCAGAGACCACTAGTGAGGCATGAGAATAGCTCTGCTGAGCCTGTCCGCTATGACGTTGGACTTCCCAGGGATGTGCGTCGCAATCAGAAATCATTGGGAGGAAATCGCCCACTGCCAGAGTCTGAGTGCTTCTCGACATAGGGGGTAGGATCTGGTTCCGCCCTGCTTGTTGATGTACCACACTACTGACATGTTGTCCGTTTGAATTGCAATGGTCCCAGGAGGGAGGGAGTCCTGAAGTGCTTGCAACGCTAGTAGCACGGCTCTCATATCCAAGACATTTATGTGCAGATGGTACTCATGAGGCTGCCAAGTGCCTTGGACTGTCCTGCCCTGATAATGCCCCCCCCCCACCCTATCAGTGAGGCATCCGTGGTCACTGAGGCAACCGAAGGGGGTTGGATGAATGGTCTGCCCTGAGACACTAGTGAAGAGACCATCCACCAGGAGAGGTGTCTTTTGCAAATTTCTGTAATCATGATCATGTGAGATATGGGGAGCTGTTGAAAGGACCACTGTGTGAAGAGAAGCCACTGAAGGATTCTCATGTGAAAACAGGCCAGAGGTATCAGAAGAATTGCCGCTGCCATAGAACCCAGAATTTGAAGGACCAACCGGACTTATACCTTTTTGCATTGCATGAGGATATGAACTTGCTGCCGAACCGTGGCCACCCTGTCCGGCGGTAGCCTTGCGGACATACTTTTTGTATCTACATCTGCTCCTATAGAGGTAACAGACTGACAGGGCAACAAGGCAGATTTTTCGAAATTTATAGTAATGCCTAACTGGGCACAAATTGCGATTGTATATTCCCTGGCTTGAAGGAGTTGATGCCTGGTAGTAGCAGTAAGGAGCCAGTCGTCTAGATAAGGAAACACCTGGAATCCTTGACACCTCAGGTGAGCCATGACCACTGCCATACATTTGGTGAACATCCTGGGGGCTGTGGTGAGACCAAAGGGCAGAGCTCTGAACTGATAATGACTGGCTCCCAGCCGGAAGTGAAGGAATCTCCTGGAGCGCCTGTCCATCTTAATGTTATAGTACGCATCCTGAAGATCTACTGAGCACATCCAACTGCCCTGACCCAAAAAGGGTAGAATGGACTGAAGCGTGACCATCCAAAACCGTGTTCTTTGAACAGACTTGTTTAGTCTGCTGAGATCCAAAATTGATCTCCAGTCCCCTGTCTTTTTTGGTACCAAAAAGAACCTTGAGTAAGTTCCGGATCTGAGATGGTCTGCCGGGACTTCCCGGATGACTCTTTTTTTCTAGCAGTCTTGAAATTTCTATGACTGCTTGGGCCCTCAAATTGGGTAGAACATCTGGAGGGGATTTGCTTGACAATAGGGGAGATTGGAAGAAGGGAATTACATAGCCTCCGGATATCATTGAGTGTACCCATTTGTCTCGTGTAATGTCTTGCCAGGCTTTTGGGTACAGTGAAAGTCTTCCCCCGACTGCCTCCAGAGGCGGGAAGCCGGGCAACCCTTCAGGGATGCTGGAAGGGCTTGTCAGAGAAAGATTCTCTGCTGCCCTGGTTCTGCAGACCCCTTCTGCCTCGAGGGCGGCATCTGTAGTTGTTATTTCCTCCTCTGCCCCTGGAGGAAAAATCACTACGTGTAACAGGCGAGGCTCCCTGGGATTTCCGAAACCACATTTTTCCACTCTTCTGACCTTTGGGATATGGTCTGGAAGGAGTGGAAAAACAGACTCCCATGGCAGACAGAGTCTTGCCTTCCTGTTCACACCTAGTGAGAGTGTCCTTCACCTGTGGTCCAAAGAGAAATGAACCATCAAAGGGGGTGTTGGTGAATGACGCTCTAAAGGACTCCGCAAAATTACACAGCTGCATCCATGTGTGTCTCCTAAGGGCCACGCCTGTACCTGCGGCTCTACTCGCACCATCGGCTGCATAGGAAATGAGCCTCATGGAGGAGTTAAATACCGAATTAAGGGTCGCCAGCTGAGAAGCTACTTTAGTTTGAACCTCTTCAGCTGATGGATGCTGGAGGGTATCTCCAAGCTCTTTCAGGAGATCCCTCTTAAGCCTGGCAAAATGGCATAAGTAATTCAGTGACCTCATGGAGAAGGTCGCTGAAGCAAACATTCACTTCCCATATCTGTCCATAGTCCTAGACTCCTTGTTAGGAGGATGGACAGAGAAAGAAGTTTCCGCTAATTCCTTTTTAGTGGCCGCTGCTACTACCATGGCATCCACGGGAACACCCTTGGTAAGGAACTGTTTTGTCAGGGGGTGCAGTGACAAACTTGCCGAGCCTCCTTGGGGTTGGTTCCACTGTATCCGGGGCTGACTACGAGCCACCACAGACATTCGTGGATCGAAGGGCGGAGACACCCAGGAGGTGGAAGGGCGGGAACCAAATGCATCCAGAAATACAGATTCGTCCTCAGTAGGGGCTAGGGCAGTCGAGTTCCCCTCTGCCTAAGCATTTCTAGGATGTCCGAAAAGGAAACATCTTCAGAGGGGGATCTTGGCGACCCTTCCGATTCATCCAAATCCGTATCCAAAGTGACAGACTCGGGGAAGTCAATGTGCTTCCTCTTGCACTTCCTCTTCCGAGGGGCCTCCTCTGAATGATCAGGGGAGGCCTTGGAAGAAGAGGAAACACCCAGTGGGGTGCTCTGGAGCGTCGGTTCCCCACGCTTGGGGTCTGGAGGAGGGACAGAGGTTGACATAGGCACTACAGGGGACGGAGTCAGTGGGGTCGAACGTGGTGCTGACTCAGGGGCCAGTACACTCCTCATGACATCGAAGACATCTCTGCCACAATGCAAAGAAGGCTCCGTCTCTGAGGAAACCGGAATCCACCTCCGCACCAAGGGGGATGGCTCCGAGGCCGATGTAGGAGCTGAGCTCACCTGCACCGAAGCTCTCGAGAGGGACAACGGGGTCGGACAAGGGTCCAATGCCACTCGCCCCCTCGGAGCTGACGAGGGAGTCTTGTCGCCCAGACCCCTAGACAGAAGGCACCATCGAGGGGATTGGAGCCGATGATGGAACCGAAGGGGAAATCATCATCGGTGCCGACGGTTCCATGATTCGAACCCCAACAAACTCCGGCTCTGAGCTCAGAGGAGTCAGAGGAGGAACATCGATGGAAGCTGGTGGAGCTGACACCTATTGAGGAGGGCTGGATAACATTTTGGCCAGTGCCTGCAACTTCAACAACCTCCTGACCACTCTCTCCACGTCGTGGTCCGAGAGTCTAGAGGACCGAGAGGAGTGGGAGGATCTGTGACTGCGGTCACTCTGCAACAGGGGACACCGAGGGGCCGAATGTATAGACTCTAGAGAAGGGGACCTCGGTCTCTTGTGGGTCCGAGATGGCTCCGAAAATGCTAGTAGAGCCGACTGGGAGGCAGCCTCCTCGGTTCCAGCCGGAACCGAAGTAGTCGGTAATGTTTGGGCCAATGATGGCTCCGAGGGGAGCCGATGATTTGGTCGGTTTAGAAGATTTCACCGGATGAGCCTTGGCCAGTGAATCCTGGGGCTTAAGAAGACCCCTTAATATAAGCTTATTTTTGCACTCCTGCAGAACACTTAGGCTGAATGCGTGGCATACAGTACAAGAGTCCTGCAGGTGCACTGCACCTAAGCAATAGACGCAAGAAGTGTGCCCATCTGTCAGAGACATTTTCTGACAGCATGAGTCACACTTCTTGAATCCAGACACTTTGGATTCTTTAGACATAACTAGCTTACACTAAAAAGTTTTTGGCCAAAGGCCCAACAACAAAAATCTACAAACACTAACCTAACCAAAACACACAATAACTACAGTCAAGAAGTTGTTTTTTTTTTTTTTTTTTTTAAATAGGAAGCCTCTAACTTAAACGGCTACCTATGAAGTAAAAGAGAAAGACTAAAACGCTACTATAAGTAGAGATAGGAAAAAGGGAAGGGGGGAGGGGAAGAACTCTCTTACCTAAACGAGTTCTAAGGGAAAAATACAATAACACTAAAACTACAACAAACTAATTAACAACAATATCGAAAAGTCTAAACTATCAAAAAAGAACCCCTAATTGCTAGGAAAGTATTATAATAAACTTACAAGAGCCTGAGCCAGTAACAATGAACCTCGCAGCTGAAGCGGCAAACGACATCTAGGTAGCTAACGCTAGGCATCATGGGATAAGGGGTAGCCTCGAGCCAGTAAACAGCTCTCGAGCTATAGAAGATGGCCGAGTTGGAGCCAAGGGTCGGCTCCGATCCCAACAAGTAAGAAACAAAGGCGAGATAGACAACTTAACATGTGATGTTTTTATGAACAGTGGAACCTGAGTTGAGTTGAATATCTCTGCTAATTTTTTGAACTGATACTTTACAGAGGGAAGAGTGTGGCCAGTTATATTTTCGTCTTGGTTGGGATTTGATAGTAAGTTTGTATACTTAGTTTTAAGATATTTATAGACAACTAAATCAGATGTGGTACGTTTGTACAGAGAGGGTGCTATGGAGAAAGACAGGCTGGGTAGATGAAATTGTTTGTGAGGAATAGTTGAAGTCCTATGTATTTGAAGGAGGTGGATTTGATAATAGGCGATATAGGAAAGTAGAGTTAGAAGGAACAGTAGAATAATCTGAGTTAGAGGCATCTTATTTAACTTGGGTTTTATCTTTGTTGTAAATTAGTATAAGAAAATATTAGGCTGGTACTTGGTTGGTTGTAGAGATGTAATGTGACAGTTACAGGGGACAAGGAGTATGACAGTTTGACAGAGAGAGTCATGGGTGGTAAACTAGAGTGGGTGTTACTATTGGAAGTAATTCTATTCATTGTTTTTTTGTCTGGAGGGAATGGATGGTATTTGTTTCGGATATGTGGGTGTTGCTATGGAAGAATAAATATAGAGTAAGATGGGGATGGGTGGGAACAGAGGCTAGGGTAGCAGAGTAACTCCGAACATTAGTGAGAGTGACTAGGGCGGGTTGAAAACGTGGCAAAGAGACAGAGAAAAAGAATCAGTGACTGAACTTAAACAGCCACAGATCTGTTAAGAGCAATAAGTAAAAGGAACAATGCAGTTTAAAAGGCCTCTGCCAATAGACAAAACTCTTGATTTTGTTACTCTAGGACACAGTTTTAATAGGAGAGTTTGAAGGTAACCATTTTAAATATCAGGATTCACTACACCAAGTCCCAAAACATGAAGACTGAATGGCCACCAAACAGACTGTTTTCCATGTCAAGAACTTAAGATCTACTGAAGCTGCTGGTTCATAGAGAAACTGTGAGAAAGCTTAGAGCATCGCTGTGATTTCCCATGGAAGGACAGGTTCTTGAACTGGAGGCTGAAGAAGAAAATTCCCTTAAGAAAGGCCTTAGATAACTTTAACAAAGCTGCAGGAGTCTGATTATGATGCGTGTGAAAATTGGAAATGATTGCCAGTTGAACTTTGACTGCTGAGAAACTAAAATCTTTTTAGAATAATTCAAACAGGAATTCTAAAATACAGAGAAAGGCAGCTGAGAAATGGTTCAAATTTCTCCCCCTAGCCCAAAAGGAAAATATTTTCCATTTTCTTTGGTATACTCTCCAAGTTTTACACTTCTCTGAGGCAATGAGTATATGAACATTTTCCGAAAACCTGACGTCCTTGGCCATCATTACAACTGGAGTAATAAAGCAGTTAATTTAAGGTCTCTAGGTTCAGAAGAGGAAGGTCAAAAGGATGGGAGATAAGATCTGGCCTGTAAGCCAGTATCCAGGGTGGACTGAGCAGGTGAAACCAAAGATACGGGAACCAAACCTGCTAAGGCCAGTAATAAGCAATGAAGATCACTTTGGCCTTGACCCTTCTGGCTTTCTGAATGAATTTTAGGTTCATAGGTTAGTACTAGGCTAACTGCCCTTGCGAGCCATTTTAAGCCTAGCCAATTATCCCATGTGAGACTCAAACCCTGCACCTTGTGTTTGTAAGGCAAACACCTTAGCCATTAGGCTACCCTCCCAACCCCCAAAAAAATACTTTGAAATCAAAAGAAATGGAGACAATGCATAAAGGAGACCTGGGGGTCAATTGTAGATCAGGATGACCCTCTGTGACTATTCCTGTGGTGGGATTAGGGCAAAATAACTGCTGCATTTGTTGTTCACGTAGGGGGCAGACAGGTTGCAGCAAGGTTGGCCCAAGCAATGGAAGATTTAATTTGCCACTGTTGGATTGAGGGGTCACTCTTGAGGCAAAAGAATGCACCTGCTCAATCTGTTAGCTAAAACACTGGAAGTCCCAAGGATGTGGGTTGCTAGTACAAAGTTATACAAAGACATCAACCAATGCCAAACTCTCATGACCTCTCACCACAATGGGTAAGATCTGGTTTCCTCCTGTTTGTTGATATACCAGACCACTGACATACTGTCTACCTGTTGAAATCATACACACTGGAAGACAGTCTTAAAAGAACTGCTGTTACTTCCAAAACACTGATGCGGAGGCAAGTCTCTAAAGGTGTCCATGTACCTTGAACCACCTTCCCCTTGTAAAGCACTCCCACCCTAAAAGGGAACCATGGTAATTACTTCTGTAAGAGTAAATGACCTGTTGTTAATGTTGTTAACATGATCCACCATTCTATAGGGGTTCTGCATACTGAGGTTATCCTGATAAGGGTGTTGAGGGGGTGATAATGTTAGAATCACTGGACTGAGATAGTCCATTAAAGAACCCTCATATAAAATCTGGACATGGGAACAAGAATGATGGTTGAGGCCATCAGACCTAGCAGTTTTAGACTTAAGGATACTGGAGGGGATAGACTGGCTAGTACTTATAATGCCTACTGGCAGATTAAATGAACCCTGTGTGGTGGTAAAGTGGCTATCTGTGTTGTGGTGTTCAGACAGTATCCGATAAATTCTAGGGTCTGAGTTGGGGACAATTTGCTCTTCTGGTTGTTCACTGTAATCCCCAAGTTGCGAGGTAACTTGAGTAAGACGTCCTACTGGGGAATTAACAGATCCTTGGTCAGAGTGGTAAGAAGCCAATAGATAAAGTACAGGAACACATGGGACCCCTGCATTCTGAAGTAGGCTGTCACTGTTGCCATTTATTTGGTAAACACCCGGGGGGGGGGGGGGCTGTGGTGAGTCCAAACAGCAGAACTCTGAACTGGAAATGACTAGCTCCCAGCCAGAAATGGTGAAGTCTCCTGGAGTGCCTGTTTATCTTTATGTGATCACAGGCACTCTGGAGGTCAATCCAGCACATTCAGTCATCCTTTTTGAGTAGAAGCAAAATGGACTGAACAGTGACCATCCAGAATTTTGTCTGTTTCACATACTGGTTTAAATGACTTTGGTCCAATATTGGCCTGAGGTCTCCTGCTTTCTTTGGAACTAAAAATAACATGGAGTAGACACCGGATCCTATCTGGTCTGGTGGAACCTGCTGAATGACTCTTTTTCCAACAGCTTTTCTACTTCTGCTGTTGCGGATTCTAACTTATTGGGTGGTACTACAGGGAACCTGTCTTTTACAAGATGCAGTGCTAGAAATGGAACAGAATATCCTTTGCTTATTATTCTTAACACCCCAAAAATAAAAAATGATGACCTTTCAGGTTTGAGGGTGTAAGGATAAGCGCCCCCAGAATGTCTCCAGAGTGTGGCAGTTAAGCAGCTGTTCAGGACAGCTGAGAGGATTTTTCACAGAAAGGTCCATGAAATGCCTAGTTTTGCAGACCACCTCTGCATCTAGAGCAATAGCCATTAAAATGACCCCCTCCACTGCTGCAGGGGGAGGGGGGGGACTGTTTGAAGAAGCAACCTGGGTACCTGGGTAGGACCCTGTGATTTCCATTGCCATATTTTCTTCCCTCTTTTCTGATTCCTAGAGAAGGTTCTCTAAGGAGTGATTCTAATGGCAGAAAGGGTTTCACTGTCTTGCTCACATCCAGACAATGTGTCCTTGACTTTCAGACCAAACAATGTGATACTGTCAAAGCGGGTGTTGATGAAGGACATTTTAAAGGCCTCCGTAAGATCACACAGTCTCATCCAAGCATGATGGCATATGGCTATGCCAGTACTTGTTGATCTGGCTGTCATATCAACTGCATTGGAAAGCAAGCACATGGAGATGTTTGAAATAGAAGATAAAGTAAAAAAAATTGACTTCCACAGTCTTTTGGATATCCATTGGCAAGTTACCTGAAAGCAAACAGGTAATCCCTTGGTCAATTCTCTTTACAATCGAATGAGGTCAGCCATGTAGTTCAGCACTCTCAGGGAAAAAGTTGCTGAAGTGTATCTCCATTTCTCAATCTATCCAAAGCCCTGGATTCCCTATTAGGGGGATGGACAGATGACCTCTCCTCTGAGAGTTCTTTCTTTGTGGCTGCCACTCCAACCATGGCATCCAAGGGGGAACCTTGCTCCAATGAAGTTTGTCTTTTGGTGCAGCTAGAATTCTACCAGATTTCTTAGGTATAGGCTGTGCTGTATCAGTCTCCTTCCAGACTTGCTAAGAGTATCAAGGTGAGGGACCACCCACGTAATAGAAGAGCCTGCTCCAAAAGCTTCCAGGAACATGGGTTCTTCCAAGAAAGGCATATCCCTGGACCCCCCCTTCTGTCTGACCAATTCTAGGATTTCTCCAAAGGATATGTCTCCAAAGGGGGATCTAGGGGGGCCCTCCCCTTCCTCCAAATCTGTGCTGGATACTGGGGATGAAGCCAAATGCTTTGTTTGCACATCTGCTTTCTATGTTGCTGTCATCTGGGAATATCTGGGGACAGACTAGAACTCAAAGACAGTACTTCAGCAAGACTTTTGGAAGCTGGCTATCCCTGTCAATGAGAAGGAGGAGATTCCAGTGCAGAATACATTTGAAATTGTGTCATATTTGACTACAATGGTAGCACCTCTTCTCTCGATAGTGAGAGGACCTGTTGGAAGGCCTCGAAGGCCATAGAAGAGATCAAAGTCAAGAATGTCTCTCCAAAAGCTGGAAGAGACAGAGAGAGACACCAAAGTTCCAACCCTTCATGGCTCCGAGGCCAACACTGAAGCCAAGCTATTGAGAGCTGAAGCCCTGAGGGAAAGGAATGTCTTTGATAATTCTGAAGTAGAACCCTCTCCCAGAACACCATCTCTGAAGCTTTGACTCAGACTCTTGTCTCAATCTGACAGGTATGGAGTCAAAAGAGACTGGGTAATAGTCAGAGCCGAAGTGGAAGGCACTATCAGCATTGACGTAGGAGTTCTGGAAATATTCGGATCACAGGGTTTCTGTTCTGAAGGACCTGTACTGGAGTCGTACAGGGTAGGGTCAATGGCAATGTTCCTGACTCTATCAGAGGAGACAAAGTTGGGGAGGACCCTCAACTGTATTGCGTCTGGAGGAATCTCTGCATCACTCTGTCAATGTCAGCTTTGGTGAAACTCCTAGTAGAATGGGCAGACCTGGAAGAAGAAGCTGAAGAAGCCCTGGAGTGGTGTTGCAGAAAAAGAAGTTATGTCTTACCATAACGTTCCATCTGTATTGTTGATCCTCATTCTGTCATTACGTGTGGGTATCAGAACCGAGCCGGCCATCTTCCAAGCCTGCATCAGCTACAAACTCTCGAGCTAAAACTCTTACCCAGAATTCCCCTCTCCCTGTTACCTCAGATTGAGTTTGCAAGTCAAAAGAAGGTAGAGGCTACCTCTGGTCAAATGACCTAATAGAAACAGATGGTGAGATCCACTAGAAGCCACAGGAGGGGGAAGGAGGGAGGGTTGTAATGACTGAACGAGGATCAACAATACAGATGGAACGTTATGGTAAGACATAACTTCTTTATCGGACATTGTTAATCCTCGTTCATTCCTTATGTGTGGGAGTCTCCAGCTACCTTTATTCCTGGGAGGCTCTCATGGAAGGACATTCCTGAACACCATAGAACCAAAAGATGCTCTTCCCCTGCAGGCCAAATCCAATTTGTAATGATTGATGAAGGTATGAGGAGTAGCCCAAGTTGCAGCTGCACAAATGTCATGTAAAGAGTCTCTGGCATGGAAGGCAGTAGAAGTTACCACCGACCTTGTAGAATGAGCCTTTATGGTAGTAGGTAATGGAATATTACGTTGTCTATAAATGAAGGTCACGCAGTCTTTCAACCATTTAGCCAATGTGACCTTAGCAACAGCACATCCTAATCTAGGTCCAGAATAGGCCAAAAATAACTGGTCTGATTTACGAGAGGCCTTAATCCTGTTCAAGTAGAAGCGAATTTGCCTGTGAATATCTAGGGTATGTAGGCAATACTCTCCTTTGTTTGAATGATTGGGGAAGAAAACTGGCAATTCAATGGTCTGATTAATAGACATTTCAGAGATCACTTTTGGCAAAAAGGAAGGATTAGTTCTCAATGACACTCTATTTCTATGAAAAATCAAATATGGACTCTTGATGCATAAGGCTTGAAGCTCAGAGATACATCTGGCAGAAGTAATGGCGACCAAAAACAAGGTTTTCCATGACAAATATTTGAGGTCGCAAGAAGAAGCTGGTTCGAAAGGTGGCATTGTCAAAGTTTGTAGGACTAATGACAGGTCCCATGGTTGAGTAGGTTCTCTAAAAGGCGGTTTTAGATGATTCACACCTTTTATGAAAGTCTTGCATAATTTGTGTGACATAAGAGAGGAGTCTTGGACACCATCATGGAAATTAGATATTGCAGCCAAATGAAATCTAATGGTAGAGGCAGATAGACCGGATTAAAATATTGTAGTTAGATACTCCAGTACTATCGACACTGGTGCTGAAAAAGGATCTACCTGTTTTTCTTTCAGCCAAAAGGTAAATCTTTTCCACTTGCTGAGATATGTAATTCTGGTGGAAGACTTATGAGATGCAATAAGAATGTCACGTACTGGCAAAGAAAGATCATTCTGCCTGGCAATCAAGGGAATTGGAGGAGCCAAGCTGTGAGCTTCAGGCTGTTCAAGTTGGGGTGAAACAGATTCTATGGATGGGAGATCAACCCCGGGGTTGGATGGAGAATCCACGGTTGATCTAGCAGGTGAGGTCAAAGGAAGGGGAACCAAATCTGACAAGGCCAATACGGTGCTATGAGGATTACTTTGCTCATCAACTGGTGGGCTTTCTTCAGAAACTGGGGAATGAGGGGGAGAAGTGAAAATGCATAAAGTAGACCAGAAGGCCAATCGTGGACTAGAGCATCCCGGGGTGACTGTCCCGGAGAGGGAATCAGGGCGAAATAGTTATTACATTTGTAGTTGGTCGGGGATGCAAAGAGGTCGCAGCAAGGAAGACCCCAGTGGTTGAAAATCTCGGCCTCTATCAAGGGATTCAGGGACCACTCATGAGATTGTAGTATACACCTGATGAATCTGTCTGCTACCACGCTGGAACTCCCAGGAATGTGTGTTGCTAGAAGAAAACGGTTTGTAGCCATCACCCAATGCCATATCCTCATGGCCTCTCGACAGAGTGGGTAAGATTTGGTTCCACCCTGTTTGTTGATGTGCCAGACCACCGCCATGTTGTCTGATTGCATCGCAATAGTCCCAGATGGCAGCAGGGGATGGCATGCTTGCAATGCCAGAAGCACCGCCCTCAGCTCTAGAACATTTATGTGCAGATGGGCCTCCATTTCGGACCAAGTACCTTGGACTGCCTGTCCCTGACATAGCCTCCCCCACCCCCACCCCATCAGGGAGGCATCCATAGTCACTGTAGCCTTGGGCTGTTGGGGGAAGAAGGGGCGAGACCATTGTGATGGGTTGTGGACCATCCACCAATTTAAATCCTGTTTGCACCTGTGAGTTACCCGGATCATGGCAGAAACAGGGTACTGAAAGGGATACCATTGGGTGAGCAGTAGCCATTGTAAAAGCCTCATGTGAAACCTGGCCAGGGGGACAATGGTGATGGAGGCTGCCATGGAACCCAACAACTGTAGAACAGAGTGAGCTGTGGATTTCTCCCTTGAAAGGACTGGGATCAGTTGTTGCTTTATCCTTAGAATTCTGTGCTCTGGAATGGATGCTCTGCAATTCTTTGTTTTCAAGATGACCCCTATGAATTCTGTGCACGGAGATGGGGTGAGATTGGATTTTTGCCAGTTTATGGTTATGCCTAGCCTTTCTGCACAGAGGAGAGAGTATGCCAGGGCTTCTTCCAATAGATGTCTGGTGGGGGCGGAGATGGGCCAGTCGTCTATGTATGGAAACACCTGGAATCCTTCTAGTTGCAAGTGAGCTGTGACAACTGCCATGCACTTTGTGAATACTCTGGGGGCTGTAGAGAGTCCAAAGGGCAGTATTCTGAACTGGTAGTGACTGGCTCCAGCACAGAAGCCAAGGAATCTTCTTGATGGTCTGTCCACTTTTATGTGGTAGTACGCATCTTGAAGATCTATCAAGCACATCCAATCGTCTTTTTCCAAAAGCGGAAGGATAGACTGTATTGTGACCATCTGGAATTTTTGTACTTTTTTACAAACTTGTCCAATACACTGAGATCCAAAATTGGTCTCCAGCCCCCAGTTTTCTTTGGCACTAAAAATAGTCTTGAGTAGAATCCGGATCCTCTCTGGTCTGGAGGGACTATTTGGATGACTCTTTTTCTTAGCAGTTTTGAAATCTCTAATGCTGCTTATTCCCTTTGACTGGGTGGAACGTCGGGTAAGTTTGTTAGGGGAGTGGGACAAAGGTTAAAGGGAATATGATAACCTCTGGTTATTATCCTTTGTACCCAAGAATCGGTGGTGATGGTTAGCCAGGGAGAAGAGTACAAAGAGAAATGACCCCCAACCACTTCCAGAGGAAAGCAGTTGGGCCGCTCTTCAGGAGCACTCGTAGGACTGGTCAGGGAAAGAGTCCCTGGAACCCTGGTTATGTGGACCCCCTCTGCCCCGAAAAGGGCGTCTTCCCTTTGAGTTTCTCCCTCTGCCTCTAGGCCTGTGTGTCACGGAAAGGACCCTGAGAGTTTTTGTGCCATATCTTCCCACTCTTCTGGTTTCTGGAGAAAGCCCGTTGAGGGGAAGAATAACGGACACCCACGGCAGAAAGGGTCTTACCGTCCTGTTCACATCTGGCCAGTGTGCTTTTAACCTTGGGTCCAAACAATGAAGAGGCTTTGATGGGAGCGTTGAGAAAGGAAGCCTTGAAGGGTTCCACGAAATTACACAAGCGCATCCAGGCGCTTGTCTCAGAACATTGCCTGAACTCGCCATTCTAGCTGCTCCTTCTGATGTGTGAGATATCAGGGGCATGCAGGAGTTAGATATCAATTCAATGGTGGCTAGCTGAGAGGCCACTTTGTCACAGACCTCATCAGACACAGCTCCAGCCAAAGTTTCAGAGAGTTCAGAAATTAAATCTCTTTGAAGCCTGGTAAAATGTGCCATATAGTTCAGGGACCTGATTGCAAAGGTCGCTGATGCAAAAGTATGCTTCCCTATTCTGTCCAGAGCCCGGGACTCTTTGTTGGGTGGATGGACAGTCTGGCTTTCTTCCGCCAGGTCCTTTTTAGTTGCTGCTGCCACCACCAAAGCATCTACAGGAAGACCTTTGGATCAACAGGGATCAGTAGCAGGAGGCGACAAAATTTTATCTGGCCTCCGGGAATGGCCTCAACAGTGTCAGAAGCCTTCCACGCACACTGCACAATGGGCCAGACCAGTTCGTCGGCAGGTGGAGTAACCCAGGAGGTAGGGGGCCGGGCACGAAAGGCCTGCAGGAACACAGACTCTTCAGAGGTCGAGTTCGAGGGCTGCCAATCACCTCTCTGTTTAAGAATTTCAAGAATATCACCAAAGGATACCTCAGAGGGTGAGCAAGGGGACCCTTCCCCATCATCAAAGTCTGTGTCTTCGGTAAGGGACTGCTCTGTGGAGTCCATGTGCTTCCTCTTGCACACGCTCTTTTGATGAACTTCCTCAGAGGGAGAAGCTTGGGAAGACAGTGCAAAAAGGGTCTCCTGTGGGTGTATATACTGAGGCCCTTGCACCCGGTGTCCGCTAGGAGTGACTTGTGTACACTGCGGTCCAGAGGAGAGTGGGGAGAGTGATAGCACAGGATCGCCAACCGCAGAACCTTCTCCTTTAGCTGGAAGGCCGATCCACCTGAAGAGGGGTGAGTGCCCAGGGCAGAGGTCACCCCACTCCTAAGTGGCTCAGCCTGCCGACTCAGAGTACCTGGATGGCTGTGAAACACCAAATTAGGTACGCCACAGCTGACATCCTGGGTCGTAGCAAAACTCTCCTGCCACAAAGGCAACTGTGGCTCCTTAGTGAGGTCCATAAAGGGAACCGTAGAGGGGGAATACTGTGCTATATCAAGGGGCTTCAAAAGCAATGAAGGAGAAGAATAAGTAGGGGGTCTTTGGTAAAGGGTGATCACCTCCTGAGGAAGGATAGGTCCTGGGGGGGTGGGATACCTCTGGCCAAAAGCACTTGATCCACAAGACGCACCAAGTCGTGTTCAGAGAGGCTTCTAGTGGATTTTGCGGACACGGCTGAGGGGGAGTCAGGTCTTTCCAAAGACGGAGCAAGCTCGGTACCCACCTCGGAGATCTGCTCTGAAAACAACGGGGCTGTAAAGGACTGAACTACAGGTGACTGCACCAAGGAAATCATCGGTGCCAAAGTCATGGTCTGCACCGATGATAAGGTCGGCACTGAAGTGGTTGTTGGTGCTAAGGCTGGAACTGAAAAAATCGGTGCCGATAACTGAGTGGTCGGTGCTGAGAGGGTAGTCAGTGCCAGGTAAGTTGTCAGAGCTGAAAAGGCAATGGGCGTAGAAAAATCCATCGGCGTCGTAACAGTCTGCATCGACTGGACAGTCAGTGCCAGTAAAGAAGTCTGAACCGAGGAGCCTCTCGGTACCGATACGGTAAAGGGCACGCTAGTCGGTGCAAAAGTCACAGATGGCGCCAATGGCCTCGGTGCCAAAAGTCTAGGTACCAAAAGCGCTGGAGCAGAAGAAGTCAAATCCAAACTGGAAAGCTTAGCTTTCTTGGGTCTCGGTTCCTGGAGGTCCCCAGCAGAAGACAAAGGAAGAAACTTGGCCTTCATATGTTCATCACTCTTTTTCTTATGGGATCTTGGAGGGGTTGAAGCCTCCGACCCAGAAACAGCCTCTGAAAAAGGAGATTTAAGTAGCCCCTTCAATATTAATTTATTTTTTCTCTCAATCAACATCCTGTTAGAGAAATTCTTACAAATCCCGCAGGGTGGGTCAACTGTTAAATGAGGCACACCCAAGCAATAGACACACATGGAATGTACATCTGAAGTAGATAATTTATGGCCACAATCTAAACATCTTTTAAATCCTGGACTACCTTTTTTACCTGCCATGTTAGAAAGAAAGAAGGAAACCCAGAAAAAAAAAACAGCAATGGTACAGGAATTACCCGAAGGTAAGAAGGAAAGGGGGTTTACCAACGATGGTAAAAAAGAAATTACCTTGCGGTAAAGGGAAGGAAAGGAATTGAAAAGATTCAAGAAAGGATAGTCACTAAATGCGATAAGGTAAGAGAAAACTATCTAATAACTTTTCTGTGAGAAAAGGCTGTTTTAGAATTTAGTATGAAGAAAAATATTGTACTTAGCTCAAGAGAAGTAGCTTGACACGACCGAATGGTGACGCGGCAAACGAAATCTGAGGTGAGAGGGGAATTCTGGGTAAGAGTTTTAGCTCGAGAGTTTGTAGCTGACACAAGCTTGGAAGATGGCCGGCTCAGTTCCGAGGTCGGAACCGATACCCACACGTAAGGAATGAACGAGGATTAACAATATCAGATTGTTTGTTCTGCTCTGAAAAGCTTTGATGCCAAACAAAGCACAGGCTTTGCATTCTCTTTCAAGGTGCACCACTCCCAAACAGTACATGCAAAGAGATTGGGGATCCAGACAAGGAAATCTGTGGCCACAACTTACCACATTTTTTTCAGTTTTCATCTCACATCCTAACAAAAACTGTCAAGACACTCCACAAAATTAGAACCAAACACTACATTGACTCACAATTAAACAACCTACTCTAACTTGAATAGTAAGTGCTATAATTCTACTAACAAGAAAAATACTTAGTACACATAGAAGGCCAAACTTAGTTATGTTAAATACCACAAAATAAAAATATTTTTTTAAAATATTAATGAGGAGGAAGAAAGCTATGATAGGCAGTGGAGAAAAATAATTTTTAAGTATTCTACACAAGTGAAAGTTGAATTAATACTCATCAGTTGGCGAGATCAGAGCCTCTGTGACTGTTCAGTTGAAGCAGTAAATGAGACATGATGTAATTTGATAGTGGTGAGGGAATTATGGGTAGTGAAGGAGTCTGAGCCCTGGATCTGAAGCATACCTCTCAATCATACCAAATTCCTCGGTAAATCCTGGTTTTGAGGGAAAAATATTGGGGTGCCACAAATTCCCGGGTGGCCCCTTTAATTTCTGAATTTCCTGTTTTTTTTTTTTGTTTGTTTTTTTTTACTCCAGACGTCACCATGTGCAGGGCATCTACTCCTGACGTCACCATGTGCAGGGCATGCGCGATGATGTCAGCTTCTGCAGACCAGTCTGTGTTCAGGCAGTGCACAAGCAGCACAATAGCTTATCTTTCTTCCCCGGCACCACCTTCAGGTAAAAAATGGCTTCAGAGAGTCTGCACTGCAGGTATGTTATTTACTTTTATTTAATGGCTGCAGGCATAACTGTGTTACATTTGAAAAACGGCAGGAGAAACTTTTCATACTTAACTTTTACTTAATGGACTTTTCGTGCTTAATGGCTGCAGGCATTACTTTTCAGAAATTGCTTCAGAGAGGGAGGTGTGTTACTTTTACTTAACAGCTGCAAATTCATGCTTAAACTTTTACTTAAGGGACTTTTCATGCTTAACCTTTACTTAAAGGCTGCAGGCCACGGCATTACTTTTGAGAAACAGAGAGGTGTGTTACTTTTACTTACAGAGAAATGGAAAGAGAAACTTTACCGGACTTTTCATGCCTAATGGCTGCAGACATTACTTTGGAGAAACAGCTTCAGAGAGGTTTTACATAAGAGCTGCATGCTCATGTTTAGAGGTGTGTTACTTTTTCTTAGAAAAAAGACAGGAGAAACTTTTCATGTTTAACTTTTACTTAACTGACTCTCTCTCTCTCTCCTTTCTACTTATTCTTTTTTGTTACTAATGTTCCTTTTCTTCTCTTTCCCCCATTATAAGTACTTTACATACTTTCCCCTTTTAAATAACTACAAATTATGTATGTCTTCTAGTTCTTCAGTAATAGTATAATTTGACTTAATACCAAAGGGTATTTTTTCTACTGCGTCAGTGGTGGGGTAACAAGGTGTTTCTGATTAGTGTTTCTAACTAGATGTGTTAGACTCTTTGTTTAGATACATTTAAACATTAATACAGTACATTAATGGTGTTTTATAGATAGGCGCCCAACCTTCCATGGAAGGCACACACACGCATGCACGCACTCACATCTAGGGCCAATTTAGTGTATCCAATCCACCTGCAGCATGACTTTGGGATGTGGGAGGAAACCAGAGCACCAGGAGGAAACCCACGCAACCACAGGGTGGACATGCAGACTCCGCACAGAAGGCACCCTAAAGACCATAAGACAGTAACTCACACAAATATTTAGAACCAGAGAACAGCTAGCTATGAAAGGGTGCTGGTTATGTTGTTGGCACCAACTAGAAAACCTTTTTCCATTTGCTACTACTAGCAGGCTTTCTTGCCTCCATTAGTACATGCTGCACATCTTCAGTAAACAGGTGTCTTAAATGAATTAAGACCCTATCATCCAGGCATTCAACTGAAGTTGACTATTATCAGGGTATATCAAACACCCCTGTCCTTGTGTGAGTAGATCCAGTCTGTGAAGAAGTTTGTGGTTCATAGATTATTACTAGGCAAACTGCCCTTGTGGGCCATTTTAAGTCTAGCCAATTACCCCTTGTGAGAATCAAACCCTGCACCTTGAATCTGTAAGGTAAACAAACCTAACCACTATGCCAAACTCCCTCACATTGGGCAATTAACCCTGGCCATTTCCAAAAGAAAGGAAAACCACTGTTGCCTGGGCTTGAAGAAAGTCACCACAAATATCTTGGGGGATTCCTACTAAATTTTCAGAAGTACCCTGTATATTACTGGAAAGGGTGGAAAGCCAAAACAGGAACATTCCAAGGAAAAGAAAAGGCATCTGTCTTCTAGATCTAGTTTTTATTTTACTGGGTCTGCCCTGGTCCTGCTGAGCTTGTCTGCCGCACAGTTTTCTCTTACAGAATGTAGGATGCCTGTAGAGTGAGAGCGTGCTGCGAAGCTATATTCCAAGCTAACACAACAAGCCTGCAAAGGGGGAAAAACCTTGTTCCTCCCTGTTTGTTGATGTGCCACATGACTGTGGTATTGTATCTAACTACTTTAAGAAATCCCAGGGACCAACGATGGTTAAGAGAGCAGAGTGCCTTGATCAGGGCAAGCATCTCCTTGACATTTATGTGCTTGCGTCTATCCTTGGTATCCCACACCCCCTGCACTTCTATCCCTTCTGAAACTGTTACCCAAGCAAAGTCAAAAGCATCTGAGGTGACTGACTGCTTTAGAGCAGGGAAGGACAGAGAAGGGGAGACCTGGATTTAAGGATATCTGTTGTCTCCACCAAAAGATTTCACTTCTGACAAGCCCCAGTACTAGGATTTGAAAAGATAAAGTGTGTTAATGTTGGGTAAGACAAAAGAAATTTCAGATACCATGTATCTTTCTCATTTGGAGTCTTGTCAGGGGTATCATGATAATTATAGATACCATGAGACCCAAAATCCTGAAGTATTCCTCTGCAGTGGCTGAAGTCAGAGTGGAAAACCTTGTAAACAGATCTAGATAAAGATCTATTTTTTTTCCTGTGAAAGAAAATCTCTTTGAGCTTTGGTGTCTAACTGACATCCCATGAAAACAATCTTTTGTGAAGGAGTCAAGAAAGACTTTTAAATGTCTTTTGGAAGCCCAGTTTGTGTAAGAGATCTTTCACCCAATACAGAGATTCCTGACACTTTGAAAAAGATTCTGCAAAGCTAAGTAAGTTATCTAAATATAGAAAAATGTGGATACCCTGTAGCCTGCAATGAGGTATAACTAGAGCTAAATACTTTGTGAACACATTTGGTGCATTGGATAGTTCAAACACTAAGGCAGAGGAATGATAATGTGATCCAAACACACAAAACTTTAACATCTGAATTCTAGATGAATAGGGATGTAATGATTAGCATCTTTAAATCTAGTGTTACCAGGAAACTTGAAAGAGGAAGAAGAGCTAACAGGTTGTGAACTGACATCATTTTGAATTTGGGCACTATCAAAAACAGGTTTAGAATAGAAAGATTCAGAACTGGTCTTCAAGAATTTTATTTCTTTAGCACTAGAAACATCCTTGAATAAAAACCCTTTTCCACATGGGAAGGAAGAACTGTTTCTATCACTCCTTGGGACAAGATGTGATGAAGAACCACTGGAAACAAAAGAGTCTGATCTAAAGGATGAGGAATGACCCACTGGAAAGGAGGAATTTCCTCCCATTGCCATCTGTAACCTTGATGAATGATTTCCAGAACCCATTTGTCTAAAACTATATGTTGCCAAAGAGAAAATGGAGATTCAGGCTTTCTGAAAGAAAAAAAAAAAAGGGCCAGGGTGGGAGGCATTCACAAAGTCTTTTGAATCGTCATCGAGACTTATTGAACTGCCCTTGGTTTTGAGAGGTTCAAGACTTTTTTTTTTTGAGACCCCTTGCCATTTCTTCTTAAACATCTGTTTACTTGTACTTTGTCAAGATTCATTTTTTTTTTTTTTTGCCAAAAGTGGATAAGCAGATAGAAAATCCCTTGAAGAATTTGGAAAAGGAGAGCTGAAATATCTTAACAGATTCCCTGGATCAGCTTCCCATTTCATATCACGTTTTGATCTCCTCTGCAACAGAGGGGCCAAACACTAAATCTATCCATGAGAGAATTTAAAATCTTATTTTTAACATCATCTGAGAGGTTCTGAGAATTCAGCCATGCAAACCTCCTCAAAAAAGTACCACTAGACAAAGCCCTGGAAGAAATATCACAACAATCTTACACACACTGTACACAATGAAGAGTGACTTATGCAATATAAGAAATAAAGTAATTTAAAACAGATTTTTCCTCACAAGAAGAAACTACAGATAAAACATTCCTCATACTTTCACAATTTGGCAGAAAAAAAACTTTAACAAATGACTCTGACAATTCAAAACTCTGAAAGTTACTGAATTATTTTCCCATAACTATCAATAATTTATCCTTATCAGAAAGAGTAGGCTAGGAATTAAGTAAGTGTTTAGCAGCAGTGGGATCAACTAAACCTATAGCTGCTTGGTCAGGTGTAAGAATAGTCTACAAAAATTTAAAAGACTACGGAACTTTAGACATTACATCCTCTTTTTAGGGGCAACTAGTTGACTATCAGGAAAACTGCAGGCAGTTAACATCCACATCCTATACAGCAGACAGAACATGAGGAATGGATGTAGGTTCTGGAAAATGCTTTTGCAACAACTCATAATATTTTCTGAAGAACTGATAAACCTTAGCTCTCTCCCACTGAAAACACTGGCACATTCTAGCAAGAGCCTCACAGAAAGATAAACCCCACAGGTAGAATCAGAAATTGAGTGTTTCTTTGAGTCTGAATCAGAGATCTGAGGAAAAAACCCTGCATCCATCCCTGTATCTTCCTGTTCAGATTCAGAATCTTGTCGAGGACTCCCTCTTTCTTTTACCCATTAAACTACTCCTACCCAAAGAAAAAACTGAAGAGAAATAGATACCTACTTGGTTTTCTATTTCTTTTTGACAGGAAAAAAAATGGGGCCAACCATGTTACTAATAGCAGCAGCAGCTTCTCCAGGGAAGGGCACAGCATTCTGACACAGTACCAACAAGAGTGACTCTCCCATGCCCTCTGAGGGGATCCCAACAACTGCAGAAGATGTGGCTAACCCCTGGTCCACAGTGGGCATAGGTGCTACACTGGGATACGTGGTAAAATATGAGTAGTCTGAGGTACAACAAATGGCCACAGCAGAGATACCCACCTGTGGCTGAGCAAATTACTAGCCTGGTGTGGTGGCAAAGGCTGTTTGCTTGATTTTTTTTTTTCTTTTTGTGGCTAGAAGAAGGACCGATTGTGGGACGAATAATCTGTTCCATAGTTAAGCCAAAAATAGTGCCTCTTTCCTAGGAAAGACCATCAGCAATTGTTGGCAAACATTACCAGTCCACAAAAAGTACAGTTTTGTACCTACCATAAATGTAGATGTTCGAGCGCTAATACAGCTGCAGTCATAACAGATGGGTTCTCCTGCCGTCAGGCGGGTCCTTGGTTGGCCAAATTCCAAAGTCTACGTCCGGCGTTGGCTGTCGTCGCTTCTTCCCTGACATCAGTGCGACAGGGGTATAAAGGAACCAGCCAACGCCATTTTCTTCAGTTTTTCTTGCCCCAGATGTCAGGTGCCCCCAGAAGGAAGGCAATACATAAATTTGTGTAATAATGCAGTGCAATATAATCAAAATACAGTAGTTGCAAGCAAATACATCATAAATGAATACCCCAATCAGGTTGTATGAGGATGTGTTAGCCTATAGGCCTGTCCCAAGAGGGGAAGGAGGGAGGGAAACCAGGACTGCAGCTGTATTAGCACTCGAACATCTACATTTATGGTAGGTACAAAACTGTACTATGTTCATCGTGCATACAGCTGCAGTCATAACAGATGGGTAGAATCCCAAAGCTAAGAAAGGGGTGGTAGGCACTAGGTGGAACTAGGAGGAGCCAAAATGCCCTGCAAGACTGCAGTGGCAAAGCCTGCTCTAGATTTGGAGTATAATGGTAGGTTGTAGTGCTTGGAGAAGGTATGCACAGAACTCCAAGTGGCTGCTTCCAGAATATCCTTGGTAGGAACTCCTCTGAGGAAGGCTGCAGAGGTGGCTGTGGTCCTGGTGGAATGAGTTCTAATGCCTGTAGGTACAGCTTTGCCATGAAAGGAATAGCAAAAGCATATGCAGTGGGCTATCCATTTTGAGATTGTCTGTTTGGAAATTGGCTTTCCTTGAGCTCCTACCGCATAGGCCACAAAGAGCTGGTCTGATTTTCTGAAAGGCTTTGTTCTGTCCAAATAATAACAAAGTTGTCTGTGGATGTCCAAGGAATGTAGTAATCTCTCCCCTTTGTTTTGAGGATTAGGATAAAAAGTAGGTAAATGTATGGCCTGATTTAAAGCTACCCTGGATACCACTTTAGGCATAAAGGACGGGTTGGTTCATAAGGAAACTCTGTCCTGATGGAAGATGATAAAAGGCTGGAC
The DNA here is from genome assembly GCF_019279795.1 of Protopterus annectens. Lineage (NCBI taxonomy): Eukaryota > Metazoa > Chordata > Ceratodontiformes > Protopteridae > Protopterus > Protopterus annectens. The sequence goes on from NC_056731.1 coordinate 634,240,721, forward strand.
AGCCATGAGAGCCTGTAGTTCTGAAACTCTACGAGCTGAGGTGATAGCCAGAAGGAAAGCTGTTTTCCAGGACAAATATTGCAAATATGATGAGGCAGCTGGCTCAAAGGGAGGCAAGGTCAGTTTTTCCAGAATGAAATTAAGATCCCAAGCAGGTATTGGTTGTTTCCTTGGAGGTCTTAAATTCTTAGCCCCTCTGAGGAACTGTCTTAAGAGAGGGTGAGAGAATAAAGGTGGATCAGTGTTGTATTCTGCAGAAATGGCTGAGGCATGGATTTTGATGGAGGAGAAAGAAAGTCCACTGCTTAGCAGTTCAGCCAAATATTGTAGTATTTGAGGCAAATTCAGTTTTCCAGGATCCTGGCCCTTTTTCTAATTCCAGACACAAAAACGTTTCCATTTTGCAGAGTAAGCTTTTCTAGTTGATGGCCTTCTGGCCTCCAAAATGACATCCTGCACCTCCTTGGAGAGTAGGGCCTGTTGTGATGCTAAGGAATCTTCCATGCGGCTAGATTGAGTGTTTTTAGCTGGCTGTGAAGAGTTTTGAAGCAGTGCTGAGTCAGAAGAAGAGGCATTAGAGGCAGGGTCCATGGTGGGTGGCGAATCGCCAGGCTCCTCAGGAGTGGGTACCAGTGTTGCCTTGGCCAGTCCAAAGCAATGAGAATCATCTTTGGTCTGTCTGCTCTGGTTTTCAATAGAACTTTGGGCAGCAGAGGAAGAGGTGGGAAGGCATAAACTGTTGTTGATGTCCAACTGAAAGAGAGAGCGTCCACTCTCCAGGCCTTTGGATGGAAGATCCTTGAGCAGAATTTTGTCAATTGATGATTTTTGTGGGAGGCAAAGAGATCTATGTCTGGCCTTCCCCATTCTTGGATTATTTCTGTAAAAACTTCTGGGTGCAATTTCCATTCGTGTGGATCTGTCATATTCCTGCTTAGGTTGTCTGCCAGCGTGTTTTCCTTGCCTGGCAAGTACTGTGCTTGTAGTTCCATTTGTAAGTCCATGGCCATGTTCCAAAGTGACATGGCCAGTTTGCATAGAGGGTAAGAATGTGTTCCTCCCTGTTTATGTACCACATAACTGTGGTGTTGTCCGTTCTTATCAATAGTTGACCTGGTTGTAGAAGGTCCTTGAAAGCTATAATAGCATTTATTACTGCTAGCATTTCTTTTTGATTGATGTGAAGGTGCTTTTCTCTTTGGGACCATTTGCCCTGAATGCGCCCCCCAGGCGTAGTCCGAGGCGTCTGTTGTGATGACTTGATTTGCTTGAGGCTTGCTGAATGGAAGACCTGTGTTTGTTTGACATGCTTGAGCCCACCACAGAAATTCCTTTTGCAGGCATGGAATTAGTGGTATTATTGTTTCCAAACTGTGGCTGTGTTGAGACCATATGTTTTTCAGGTACCATTGTAGTTTCCTCATATGCAGCTTTGCACATGGGATTAGTAAGATGCAAGATGCCATGAATCCCAGAGCCTGCAGGATTTTCCTTGCAGTCAGCCTGGTGCAATTTGCTAGTGTTCTGAAGTATTGAATTAGTTGCCCCTGCTTCTCTGGCGTGAGGTAGGCCATCTGGGTGTTTGTGTCCAAATTGGCACCCAGGAAAATTATCTTCGAGAGGGTATTAGCCTTGATTTCTTTCTGTTGACTGTGTATCCCAGAGAGTTCAACAACATTATTACATAAGCCAGATGTTTCAGAAGAATGTGCTTGCTGTCCGCTTGGATCAGGCAGTCGTCCAAATAGGGGTATATTTGTATCCCTTGAAGTCTGCAGTAGGCAATTACTGATGCCAGGCATTTCTTGAATACTCTGGGCGCAGTAGATAAGCCAAAGGGCAATGCAGAGAATTGATAATGGGTTGAACCTGCAAGAAACCTGAGGTACCTTCTGCAATTTTGTCTGATTGGGACATGCAGGTATGCCTCCTTGAGGTCCAATGTTACCAGCCAAGACTCCTTGCCCAGCATGGGAAGAAGTTGCTGTAGAGTGAGCATCTTGAATTTTGGTACGAGTAGAAATGTGTTTAGGATGGATAGGTCCAAAATAGGTCTCCAATCTTTTCCCTTCCTTGGCACCAGAAATAGCCTGGAATAAAAACCTTGACCTTGTTAGATGCGTAGGTACCTCTTGAATAGCTTTCATGTTTATGAGATCTGTAATTTGCCTTTGTGCCTCTGCCCTTTGATTGTGTGGCAGGTTTGGCATGCCTCTCATTTTTGGAAGGGTGTGAAAATGGAATTTGTAGCCTCTGTTTATAATGTCCAGGATCCATTTGTCCTTTGTGACAATATGCCAATTTTTTGAAAATAATGCCAGCTTTCCTCCTAAGGGGCTGCCATTTGAGACTTGTTGGCATGCAAAGGGAAAGTCATTGGGTTTGCTTTCTGAAAGATTGCGAGTTATCCTCACCACCTCTTTGTGTAGGAGCTTGCCATTGTCTGCCTCTAAACGATCCTTGGGATTGTCCTCTGCCTCTCGGGCGCCTGTATCTGCCTCTTTGGGGTCTGTCCGTGGCAGGAAAGGACCAGTTTTTGGAAGGCCAATTTCTACTAAAACGTGGGGTTGTACCTGTAGAAATTCTTTCACAGTTTGCATTGATTTAGCCTTTTCCTCCATTTTCCTTAACACCTCCTCAGCATTAGCACCAAAAAGTACATCCTTTTGAAGAGGGGCGTCTAGTAATTTAGCTTTGACATGATCAGGCAAGGCTTGTTCCTTGAGCCAGGCATGCCTACGTATGACTGATCCTGTAACAGCAGCTCTACATGAGGCCTCTACAGCATCAAAACCACATTGTAAGGTATGCTTACCCACTTGTTCTGCACTATGCATCAAATCCTGCAACTCCTTCAAGTCTGGATGTTCAGGTTGTGACATTTTACTTTTCAATTGTGATAACATAAACTGTTGGTATTTTAGCATATGAAACTGACAGTTTAAGGCCCTCATGGATAAGGTAGCCGAGGTATATACCTTTTTTCCCCACCTTTCTAAGGATCTGGTGTCTCTCTTGGAAGGTAATGGATTTTTAGCAATGGAGGCCTTAACTCCCTTGGGGACCTGTGAGATGGATTCTGGGTCAGCAGCATGGCTTTTGTATAGAAATTGGTGTGAGTCAGGAACCCTGTAGTACCTGTCAGGCTTAACTGGAGCTGGAGGTAGAGAGTCCGGGTTAAGGCAAGCCTCCGAGTAAACATCATCTAGGATGTCCAAGACAGGAGGTATAGCCAGAGGCCTGTGCTGAGGTAGCAAGAGAAATTCCCTGAGCCTTTTCTTGGAATCTGAATAATCTTGGCCTTCCCAGTGGAAGTGTTCCCTTAAGGTATGCAAAGTTTCCCCAAATGAGTAATCCTCTGGGGGGCAGAAGGGATGGACTCCTCCGCATCAGAGTCTTCAAAAGGGGAGTAAGAATGTTCCTGATCATCAGAATGCTCTGAAATAATGGAGCCCTGATCAGAGGAGGGGGAATCTTCCTCCACTCTGGGCCTTTTGTCCGGTGGGGGCTGAGAACCTCTGATAAGAGTAATTAAATCCTCAGCCATTTTAAGCATCTGTTTCTTAGGCATGGGGCCTGGAGATGGGCCCTGTGTAGCTGGTCTCTTGGGGTGCATGGTTGTTTTAGACTTTGTGAAAGCCTTGATGGAGAAAGAAGAGGAAGGTCTGAAGACACCTTGAGTGGAGGTGGACCTGTCCACATTCTGAGATTCAACGCCAAGAGTGGCTTCAGTATCTGTAGTCGGGGTGGGCCGAGGAGCCTGCGACCTCGGACACAGGAGACACCGTCAAAGAAGTGTCGTCGGTAGTCAGGGGCTGGGTAGGCGCCTCGCTGAGAACCGGACCACGTGTAGTCGGCTTTGGCATGGTGTCGGTAGAGGCCGCGGACCTCGTGTGTCGGTCCTTGTCTTTGCGTTTTTTAGACAAAACCGGAGTCGGAGTATCCGACGACATAGTATAGTTAAATGCTTTCCCAAAATAATGCTGGGCGAACTCCGCCCGACGCTTAATAGTGAGTTTGTTGAATGTAGCACAAAAGCAACAGACCGAGACGTCGTGGTCTGGGCCTAAACAAGGTATACAGAGGGAATGGAAATCCTTATACGGTATTTGCTTCCCACAAGAAATACAATTATTAACTTTGTCTGACATCGGTCTGAGGCAAGAAAAGTTTCCCCAACGGGGTACTTAGCTTTTTAGAAGACTTCGGTTTCCAAATTTTCGTAATCTCAGGAGCTGGCCGACCGGCACTTGCGAACTGCTTCTGCTTCGGGCACCGCGCGGCAAGAAAGACTGAAGAAAATGGCGTCGGCTGGTTCCTTTATACCCCTGTCGCACTGACGTCAGGGAAGAAGCGACGACAGCCGACGCCGGACCTAGACTTTGGAATTCGGCCGACCGAGGACCTGCCTGACGGCAGGAGAACCCATCTGTTATGACTGCAGCTGTATGCACGATGAACATCTTTCTTTTTTGACAGAAAAACACAGTAAAAAACATTTCAAAACACTACGCCAGACCCACAAAAGTAAAATAAACACAATTTCTCCATAGAAGAAATGTTTTCAGTTACTTTACATCACTTTTAAACTGACAGAAAAAAAAAGAGTTAAAAGTATGTCACAGTCTGGAGACAGTCCATTAAAACACAACACTCCTAGCTTTAAAATAACTTTCCTGAAGAGGAAAATAAAATATCAACAAAATTGAGAAAATGGAAGTTTTTTCCCCCAAAGGAGGCTTATCTACCCAGCAAAGGAAAGCACAAGCCGACCACTGATCCTCAAAAGCCTCAGAGGAGCATACTCTTTGGAGCCAGTAAAACTCTGAAGAGCTATGCATCCAAACTCGTCTTTTAGTCAGCTCAGCTCAAGCTGCCTAACAGTTTGGGCACGTGGAAGGTGCCCTGAAGCTTTGGAAGCTGAAACGGCTGTTATATTCTTGGCAAGATATAATCCATATAGCTAAGGCTACTGCAGCAGTGATCAATATGGTGAACATTACACATTTTACAGTTGTGAAAACACACGAGAGGTTTGGTTAAAGGTTGAAGAATTTATGATGGCATTTTGGACAGATAAATGTTATTTGAATAAATGGTTAAACTTATTCACTGCTCCAATAACAGACTGAATTGCCAGTAAAGTGATTACAAGAATATGGAAAAGCAATAAATGTCCTGCATTCCATGACTTATTCAACTAGCCACTGATCTATGTTTACATGAGATAAATATGAATGGTATTAACTCTAAGTCAAACCTCCAAACTATAAATTAAGGACAAAATTAAAATCGTTATTACACAAATATAACTGAATCAGTTAGTGTAATTTTTCTTGATTTGATTAATGTAAAGACAGTAAAAATTATTACAAAAGGATTATAATTAAAATATGATGGAAAACATTTGTAAATAGTTTGTTCACTATCAAAACTGTTACTTGAAATTAGTTGTTTTATTTAAAATTAATAAAATTGCAACAGAAAAAAAATATGTGAATATATATGAGATAATAACAGAATGACAGTGGAGATATGAAAGAAAGACATGGAGGCAAATGATCTAAAAGAAATGATTAGGTGTGTAGTGTAGAAGGGGAATGGAGAAAGGGCAAACCAGATATGACTAAGACCCAAAGAAAAGGGCAATAAATGCATGAAAAAAGAAAAGGAACCAATTCATGGAAATTTGGTTGGATACCAGAAACATTGTGAGATACGCTAGGAAAGCCAAGACAGAAAAAAAAAGTAAAGAAGTTAGTTAATGGTCTTCATGGGACCAGCATAAAGGATTAAAGTGGAAAGACAACTTTCCTAGAACTTGAGACAAAGTCAGGAAGAGAAATATATGGATTATGAAGGATGCAAAAATAACAAGAATTTCAATAAAGCAGAACAGGCAGCAGAAATTCTAAATGTATTCTTTACTTTAGAATTCAGCAAGAAAAATGGAGAACTGCTCCAGCATGGAAAGGAATAGTAGAGTTAAAAAATTAAACAAAGGAATGTGAGAAAGAGAACTACTGGCACTAAATGCGGACAAAACAGAGAGGCCTTCGGGATAGTCAGTGAGAATATTGAAGACCCTGAGTTCTGGTGGAGCCCCAAATAAGCTATCTAATAGAACTTGAAGAGATGGGATAACCTGAAACACTGGAAATGCATCAAAGTAGTATTTCTACATGTGGGACGGTCGAGGTGCATCACAGGAAACTACATCAGTCATTGTGATGGTAGAAAATTCATCATGAAAACGATTTGGGAAAAAAGCTGTCTCTTGAATGACAATAACCTACAGTAGTACCAGACATAAGCTTACAAATGTGCAATTCTGTGAGACCAACACGATCCATTTCTATGGCTGAGTGACAAGGAGGATGAACAGGGGTCGCCCAGTGGATAAACTCTGTATGGACTTAAGTAAGACCTCAACACAGAAGGGTGTTAGGTGGGGTGTGTGTGTGTGTGTGTGTGTGTGTGTGTGTGTGTGTGTGTGTGTGTGTGTGTGTGTGTGTGTGTGTGTGTGTGTGTTTTAATAAACTATGAGAACTACTGATCAAATGAGTAAATAAAGGGTTGGAGGGGAAGATGTTAAGAGCAGTGTCATGGACTGATTAGTTTAAAGAACAGAAAATAACTAGTCCACAGTGATCAATATGATGAACATATAACTAGTGCTGTGCCACAAGGTTTGGTTGTGGATTAAGCATTATTCTTTGAATACAAATCAGACATAACATTAGGAATGGAAAACAGAGTAAAGTGATTTGCAGATGACATCAAAATAAGGGGAAGAGTACAGTTGTGTAGGTAACTTAACATTAAAAGCAGATGTTCGAAACAATCATTGTTGCACTATTCTTCACTAAAGGACGTGTGTTCCAGGTTAACCATATATTATTTCAACTGTCTACAAAGCTCAAGCACCTTTATCGTGCATTGTACATCTGACCTTAGCATAAGCAGAAGTGTCAATATAAGAGGGACACATGGACCTGACAAAATTCAGACTTTTCTTGCCCCAAGAGTGGAACACTGAAGCCTGCAGCAATAAGAAGTTGCATAATACAGAAAAGGAGAGTGAAAAGGAAAAATAAATGGGAAAGGGTACTCTCCACTGGCCAAAGAAAGAGACCAGTAAGGGGATGGAAGGAGGGTATGTGTACTGCAAAAGTGATCTATTCAAACATCTAATGTTATGTTACGTTACTTACATGAGTGTATTATGTTCTTCATAAGATCGCTGTTGTGGTATTCCTCACCAAACAGATAACCACCAAAGCTCAAGAAGAGAGGGTGAAGAGAGTTGAAATGGAGTCTAAAATACTCTGTAGAACTGCCCTGATAAATACAGTCCCGACTCTAGAGAAAGCAATCAGGTCGTAATGTTTAGGAAATATGTGAACAGAGGACCAGATAGCTGCTTCCCAAATAGATCTGGAGTCCCCTTTCCAAAATGCTCCAGAATTAGCAACTAACCTACTAGACTACACTTTTACATTCTTAGAAGGATTTTTTGCAACAGACAGAATAGCAGAAATGATAGAAAGAAAAATCTGGAAATAGTTCACAAACCTGGCTGTCCCTTTTTATATTCATCATAAAAAAACAAAAGGCTACTCTTCTATGCTGAAGACCTTAGTTCTAGCCAAATAAAATTTTAGCAGTGAAGAATCCTTTCTCTCTTTTCTGTGGATTAGGATAGAAGTTAGAGTATAGGATGGTTTGATCACGAGTAAGCTCAGAGACTACTCACCTTATCATTGTAAAATACCAAGAGAAAGGTTCAAGAATATAAGGACCTGTCATTCAAAAACCTATCAGATATCAAAGCTACCAGCAAAACAGTCTTCTAAGATCAACAATTTTAGAGAGGATCTGAGTGCTGGTTCAAAGGGAGGTTAAGTAAGCTTTTCTAAAATAAAATTAAAATTCCAAGAAGAATTCACACTTTTCCTTCATTGTCTAATATGCAAAACTTTCTTTATCAACTGTTTGACTTGAGAAAGAAAATATAAAAAAGATTCAGCTACAAACAGGCTAAAATGGCTGAAAAATGTATCTTTACTGAAGTATATGCTTGGCCATAAGTGGGAAATCCATACAGATACTGAAGAACTAGTGGTGCTCCTGCTTGAGATTGGTCCTATCCTGTAATTTATTACCACAAAGAAAATATTTTTCATTTAGAAAAAAAGACTTCCTAGTAGTAGGAATCCTTGCCTCTCATACTTATAACATGATCTCAGAATAAAGGTGCCTAAAGGGAATCAAAAGTTTATTATCTAAACTGTTAGGCTCAGGGCTTAAATGCTTGGATGAATCAAAGATCCTCTGTCTTATGTGAGTAAATCCCTCCTGTAAGGAAGTTTCAGGAGATTGTCCTTGGCCAACTGTATAAAAAGGGAGAACTAGTGTTGTCTAGGCCAAAAGGGGTTATCAATAGCATTGTTAGTTGGGTCTTCCTTATCTTTTGAATAACTTTGTGTGCTAGGGGAAATTCATACAGAAACATCTCTATGAGTGCCTAGGCATTTGCAGTATCTTAGTCGGCATCATGGGAGACACAGATCTGAAGTACCTCCCAGGCGACCGAATCCTGGACCCCAGATCCAGAGATTTACAGAGCTGAGCAGCTGTCTGAATGTTCGGATCTGAACTGGTAGGATCCGAAGAAGTAGTCTGTGTTGATTTGATAAGTTCCGGTCTGGAAGAAGGATCACTCAAAGCTGCCAAGTCTATCTGATCTGAAGAAGTTGATATACATCTCAGCACCGACATTCTCGAATGTGACTGATAATTTTAGCCGGAGGCTCTGAGGACACCCTGGAGTCCTTATGGTGGCACTTCTTAGCCTCGTAGCTCTGCGGGACTTTTGAGGAGGGGTTAAGCCCCTGGAGAAGATAAAGAAACAGGCAGAAAGTCCTTCAAAATTAACTTATCCTTCCTCTCTTGGATGGCCCGAGGATTGAGACCCTCACAAATATTGCAAGGAGAATCCAAATGGGCCACTCCCAAACAGTAAAGACATTTATCATGTGCGTCTTGAGTGTGAAGTGCACCTCTTAAAACAAACTGATTTATCCATCCTGAAATATAAAGTTAAGTATCAATTTTTTTTTTTTTTTTTTTTGAAAAGAAGTGCCAAGGCCCAAAGGGATAGGAAGGGTGAAGGAAGAAGAACCTAATGGCCTCGCACACTGAAAAGAAAAAAGAGGAAAAACTATGAGAAGTATAAAATTAAACATATATCAAGACTAAGATCAATATAGAGACTAAGTAAACACTTGTCTGCTTGGAGCACTGGAAATCACGACTGTATGCACTGGCGGCAAACGAGATCTGAGAAGGTACAGATAGGGCCAGAGGATTATGTATAAAGGAGGAGCTCGAACCTGGAAGCTAAAGTCTGTAGAAGGAGGCCAAGTCGGATCTGAAGATCGACTATGTAACCTATCAGTGAAGCAGAATGAGAGGGACAACATCAGATATACAAATTCTGTTTATACCTTTAATAAGGAGTACTTTCTTGGTAATAAACATAACTCTTCCATCACAAATGCTGTTCAGAGGTCAGTAAACTCTTGGGGTGAGCTCACCTGGTAAAGAAGTATCAGTCTGTCCTCTTTTGGCTCGTACACAATAGTCCCATCTTGTGTTTGGATCTTTCACAAATTTCCCCACATCTTGGAAAAGCTCACTGAAGGACATGCGACTGGCCTGGTAGACAGTGTAATACAAGAGGGCTGCCCGCCACAGGAGAGGATCCTTGCGGAAAAGGACACTATGAATACTGGCAAGACCTTCCTCGGTAGGGTTCGCAGACTTTAGCCCATATTTTTTACGTCCATTCCAATTACACCAGGGCTGCTGACTGTTGTTAATTCCTCGAAAATAATGAGTCCCTGTAATAAATTTAAAATGTTTCAGGAGTCAAAGCAAACAATGTTAACTAACAGCTAAAAATTCAATAAGAATCCTTAAATTAGATGGGAAACACTTTGCATAATACTACTGTATCATCTAATGCACTAAACAGAAAGCCATCATAAAAGCAATATAATCTCATCTCTGAGGTACTGGTCCCACAGATTTATGTGGTGTTACAGAAACAGAGCAGAATTCAAAATGTACAGTGTAGTGACATTCCTAGAACTATTTACAATCACAAACTAAGACTAGGAGAAGTAGGCAGCTCGAAAAGACAACCAAAATGCTTGATATTACATACTTAATATACTGTTAGTCTGCTGATAGGCTCACAGGTTCATAGGTACATACGTGTTTACTAGGCTAATGACCACAAGGGCCTTTTTAAGCCTAGCCATGCATCCCAAATCTCTGACAAGTTCTGATACCCTTTATAAGTGTAAGCAGGGGGTTGGGAAATTAACCATTTACAGTTTACCTGTGTCCATTAGAGACGTAGGTGCCAAACCAGGGATGAATTTCTGGTTTCCCATCCAATTGTCCAAGCTGCACTTGAACTGGGTTATGGAGGAACTCTGCTTCACATGGATGGGGAGTCTGTTCCATAGACATGGTAGTCTCTGAGATACATACCTATCTCTCCAGCAGGACCTATTTATATCACAGGCAAGGTTTAAGTCTTTAGAATGGGCAATTCTGGTGCTGTTTGTTTTGCGGATATGAAGGAGGTCTATCAGAGTGGGGTCTGACAATGCCCTATATGCCAGACATAGATTTTATTTTATTTATTTTATATTTGTTAACTGGGAAAGTCCAACTTGGACAAAGCCATTTTTCAGCGGAGGCCAGGGGAGAAAGGCTCCAGATGCATGCCTTTGTAATGTGGGAGGAAACCGGAGAACCCAGAGGAAACCCACACGAACGCAGGGAGGACATGCAGACTCCGCAGAGAAGGCACCCCAGCCAAGAATCGAACCGGAGAACCTCTTGCTGTGAGGTGACAACACTACCACTGCAACACTGCGCCATCCCCTCAAAAGCCTGTAGGAGACAGAATACAGAGATAGGGCCTTGAGGTGGTCTGCATAGGACATTATGCATTTCTTGGCATTTAGTTTTAGTCCATGGCACTGACACCAACTCTTTGTCTGTGTCAGCTCAACATTTGTGTCAGTGTGAGATTCAATGACAGCTCCTAATTTGCAATCATCTGCAAATTTAGTCAGCCAGACACCAGTGACATTGGCCTTGACTTCTGAGAAGAAAATTACAAAAAGGTGAGATCCAAGGACTGACCCCTGAGGGAGTCCACTTGTGACTGGCCTCTTTGTAGAAGTGGACTCCCCAATTCTAACTTCCTGGGACCTGTCTGTGAACCAGTTGGCTATCCACCGGGTGACATATAGGTTTGTACCTAACCTCTTGAGTTTGTCAACAATGCCCAAGTGGGACATTGTGTCAAATTCCTTAGCCAGGTAAAGGTAGGCAGTGTGAACAATTTTGCCCTTATCCACTGCTTTGGTGACCTCAAAGATGTCCACCAGGCTAAGTAGGCAGGATCTGCCCCTGATGAAACCAAACTGGGTGGTCCAGTGTCTGGAGGTCTACTATATTTCTATTAATCATCTCCATAATTCTTATCTTGGCTTTACAAATAAGACTAGTGAGACTTGTGGGTCTGTAGTTTCCAGGGTCTGTAGATGGCCCACCTTTGTAAAGAGGGATGACTGTTGTCTTTCTACATTCATGAGGCATGAAACCTGTTTGGAGGTTACAGGTAAACAGTAATTCCAGAGGCCCTGATAGGTCATGTTTCATACTATTTAGAAGGCATCCTTGGATACGGTCTGGGCTCACTGATGCAGTGTTGTTGGTCTTAGACAGAGCATTAAGGACCTGTTCCCTAGTGATTATATGGGAAGTTATATTTGATGATATTTCCTGAGGGAAGGTTGAGAGGGAGAGAGGGGTAATGTTGAAGCTGAATTTATCAGCCAGGAGGTTTGCTATGTCTTCTGGATCAGTATAGGTGGCTCCATTTACATTGAGCTCTGCACACAATTACGTATTGCCTTTAAGGTTGTGGACATAGCTAAAGAATGCTTTGTGGTTGTCCTTGGCCAGGTAGGTCAAACTTGCCTCATACTTGGCTTTGGTGGACTTTATTTGTCCTCTGAGTTGTCTGTTTAGTTTGATGAGAGTACTTTTATCCTGCTGGGTGCTGCACTTCCTAATTTTTGCCAAGATTTTCTTCCTCCTGTTATACAGCCTATTGATTTTGTGATTCCACCAGGGTGGCTTGTTTTTTGAGTTAGTTCTGTACTTCTTCCTGGTGCAGATGTGGACTGTGAGCTACGTGGAAAGCTTTCCTTACAACAGTAGACACATGGTGGCTGAAGTTAAGGTTGTGGTCAATCTGTGATCCCAAGTCCCTTACCACTTCATGGGTACTTTTAGGATACTGTTGTTGATTTGATAGTGTAAACAGACACTGTTTGTGCCGAAGGGAATAATGATACATTTCTTTGCGTTCGGTTTGAAACCATGACTAATACACCAGTTATTGGTCTGTGTGAGACCCTCATGGAGTATAATGACTTAATTTGGGTATTCAATGATTGCACATAGGTTGCAATCATCTGCAAACTTGGTCAGCCACAACCCTTTAATTTTTACCTGAATTTCTGAAAAGTATATACCAAGCAGTAGAGGGGCCAGCACTGACCCCTGTGGCATCCTGCTGGTAACAGGTCTGTTGGTTGATGTGGAGTCACCCACTTTGACAGTGTGTGTCCAGTTTGTGAGCCAGCTGGCAATCCATCTTACAATGAAAGGGTTTACATTCAGTTTGCTAAGTTTATTGGTAATGCCTCAATGTGGGATTGTGTCAAAAGCCTTTGCCAACTCAAGGTTTGCTGTGGGAACAGATTTGCCTCGTCAATGGCCCTGGTCACACTTTCAAAGAAATCCACCAGATTTAACAGGCAGGATCTGCCCTTCATGAAGCCAAATTGGGTAGGATTCAGGATTTGGAGGTCACCTATGTCTATTTATGAGGTCCATAACAATGCATTCCATGGCCTTACAGATGAGGCTGGTCAGGCTTATGGGTCTGCAATTCCATGGGTCTGTGGCTAAGCCACCTTTGTGGAGGGGATTAACTGTAGCTGACCTCCATTCCGTAGGAACAAAGCCTGTGATTAGGCTATGATTGAAAAGAGTACTTAGTAGTGATGCTAGTTCATGTTTTAGCCTGTTTAGAAGACAGCCTGAGATGTCATCTGGTCCCATAGAGGCCATGTTCTTTACCCTGAACAGGGTTTTGAGGACTTGTTCTTCAGATATGTAAGGTGAGGGGGAAGTTTGGGGAGGGTTTGTTGTAAGTTAGGAGGGGATAAGGGAGTGAAATGTCTGCCAAACCTATCTGCTAGTAGGTTCGCTATCTCTGTGGGGTCAGTGTGTGTGATACCATTGATGACCAGTTCTGTACATGCTTAGTTAGGAAATTATTCACAACATATATTCAGGTGCAACAACTGCTTCAGATTGTAAAAAATCCTAACAGGGGATGGAATATACTAGACATTGTTTGCGTTCCTAAAGAAAAAAGAAGTTATGTTCTTACCATAACGTTCCATCTGTGTTGTTGATCTTCATTCATTCATTAATCATGGTTATTGGTTCCGTCCTCGGAACTGACTCGGCTGTTATAACAAGCTTGCGCCAGCCAAAAAACTCTTGAGCTAAGCTTACCCATAGTGCCCCTCTCTCTATCACCTCAGATCGAGTTTGCCCGTAAGAAAGAAAGCAGAGGCTTTATTTGAGCAAATTCCTTATTACAGAACTTGGGCCAAATCCAAACCTCCAGGAAGCTTTTGGAGGGGGTAAGAGGGTGGAATGTAATGAATGAATGAAGATCAACAACACAAATGGAACGTTATGGTAAGAACATAACTTTTTTTATCTGATATTGTTAATCTTCATTCATTCATTACTGATGGGACAGAGTCCCTAACTACTTTATTTCCTGGGAGGCCCTAAGAAAGGATACTCCTGAGCACCACTGAATCAAAGGATGCTCTCCCCCTGGAGACCAAGTCCAATTTGTAATGAGTGATAAAGGTATGAGGAGTAGCCCATGTTGCTGCTGCACAAATGTCATCCATGGACACCACTCTTGAATGAAAGGCAACAGATGATCTTGGTTGCATGTGCTTTGACCTTAGTTGGTAGAAGAAGTTTGTTTTGTTGGTAGATAAAGGAAATACAATCTCTCAGCTATTTAGCTAAAGCTGATTTAGAAACAGATTTTCCCAATTTTGGTCCTGAGCAGGATATGCATAATTGGTCAGATTTCTGTAGAGATTTAGTCCTGTCCAAGTAGAAACGTAATTGTCTATGCACATCAAGCAAATGCAGGCAATATTCTCCTTTATTAGAAAAATTGGGAAAGAAAACTGGCAGGTCAATTGTTTGATTAACAGTCAAATCTGAAATAACTTTGGGTAAGAAGGAGGGATTAGTCAGGAGTGATATTCTGTCTTTATGGAAACCCATGTAATGGCGTTTTATGCACAAAGCTTGTAGTTCAGATATTTGCCTTGCTGAGATAATAGCCACCAAGAATACAGTTTTCCAGGATAAAAATTTCATATCGCAAGTGGCAGCAGGCTTGAAGGGAGGACAAGTCAAGGATTGTAGTGCCAAAGTCAGATTCCACGGTTCGAATGGCTCTTTGAAGGGTGGTCTAATTTGCGTGACATTTTTCAGAAAGGTTTTGCAGAGACGGTGAGATATCAAGGACGAGTCCTGGAAGCCATTGTGGAAGATTGAGATAGCCGCCAGGTTTACTCGAATAGTGGAAGCTGCCACTCCCAAATGGAGGAGGTTTGATCCAGTAGAGAATTCAATGGGGCCGAGAAGGGGTCATGTCTTTTCTCTCAAGCCCAAATTATGAATCTCTTCTATTTGCTAAGATAAAGATTCCTGGTGGATGGTTTGTGGGAAGTCAGAAGGATGTTTCGTACAGGGGAGGATAAGTTATTCTGCCTGGCAATTACTGGAAGTGGAGGAGCTAAGCTGTCAGCTTGAGACTAGATATGTTCGGATGGATCAACCCTTGTGGGTGCAAAGAGCAATTCTGGAGTTGGATCCAGAATCCACGTTTGGTGGAGCAGGCGAGACCAAAGGAAGGGAAACTAAACTTGCCGGGGCCAATAGGG
Source organism: Protopterus annectens (assembly GCF_019279795.1). NCBI lineage: Eukaryota > Metazoa > Chordata > Ceratodontiformes > Protopteridae > Protopterus > Protopterus annectens. The sequence continues at coordinate 634,255,873 of NC_056731.1, forward strand.
GGCAATGAGGATTACTTTGCTTCTCAACCTAAGAGCTTTCTTTAGGAATTGCGGAATCAGAGGAAGAGGGGGGGGGAAGGCATAAAGGAGTCCCGTGGGCTAATTTTGTATTAGAGTGTCCCTTGGGGACTCCTCCTGAAGGGGTGTCAGGGCAAGTAGCTGCTGTATTTGTGGTTTGTGGGGGACGTGAATAGATCACAGCAAGGCTGGTCCCAATGACTGAAGATCTTTGTAACTATGGCAGGGATGAGGGGCCAGTTGTGAGGCAGGAGAATGCATCTGCTCAGCTTGTCTGCAATTAAGTTGGAATCCCCAGGAATGTGTGTAGCTATCAGAAAGCAGTTGGAAGATATCACCCACTGCCAAATTCTCATTGCTTCTCGACACAACGGGTAGGATTTGGTTATCCCTTATTTGTTGATATATCATACTACGGACATGTCTGATTGGATAGCAATTGTCCCTGACTGGAGGACAGTTTGGAATGCTTGCAATGCAAGAAGCACTGCCCACAGTTCTAGAACACTGATATGCAGGTTGGCCTCCATGGGGGACCAAGTGCCTTGGACTGTCTTTCCCTGGAAATGCCCCCCCACCCCATCAGGGAAGCGTCCGTGGTCACTATAGCCTTGGGCTGAGAGGGGGGGACGACGACTCCATAGGTCTTTTTCTGGCTTCATCCACCAAATTAAGTCTTGTTTGCATCAATTTGTTATACGGATTTGACAGGACATAGGATGAGTTAGAGGGGGCCACTGTAGGAGTCTCATGTGTAGTCTTGCTAGGGAACAATAGTGATCGAGCTACCACTGATCCTAGAAGCTCTAGGACTGCACGAGCTGAAACCTTGTCCTGAGAGAGTATCACCCAGAGTTGAGACCTTAGTCTTTGTAACCTGTGAAGTGGAAGGGCGACTACGCAAGAGTGAGTGTCAAAAGTTTCTCCTATGAATTCCAGATTTTGAGGAAGAGTCAGTTTGGACTTTTCTTCGTTTATTGAGATTCCCTAAAGATCTTGCTAGCTTTAGGGTGCAATGTAGGACTGTAACAAGCAGATGCTTTGTAAGGACATAAGGAGCCAATTGTCTAAATAAGGAAACACCTGGAATCCTTGCAGTCCCAAGTGAGCTGTTACCACTGTCATGCATTTGGTGAACACTCTGGGAGCCGTAGAGAGACCAAAGGAAAGTGCTCAGAATTGGTAGTGATCGGCTCCTAGCCGGAAGAGGAGGAATCTCCTGGAGCATTTGTCCATTTTTATGTGGTAATACGCATCCTGGAGATCTATCGAGCACATCCAATTGTCCTTCTCCAGAAATGGAAGGATAGACTAAACCATGACCATCTGGAATTTTGTCTAACAAACTTGTTTAGGATGCCGAGGCCCAAAATTGACCTCCAGTCTCCTGTCTTTTTTGGCACTAAAAAGAACCTCGAGTAAAATCTGGATTCTATCTGGTCTGGTATGACTGTTTAGATGACTCTTTTTAGAAGCAGCTTTTGTATTTCTTGAGCTGCTGCTTCCATTTACTGGGCAGGACATTGGGAATTTGGCTTTGGGAAAGAATCAAAAGGGATGGGATAACCTCTGGTAATTATCGTCTGCACCCAATAATCTGTTGTTATGGATTGCCAGGCAGTGTGGTGCAAAGAGAATTGTCCCCTGACTGCTTCCAGAGGTAAGCAATTGGGCCGTTCTTCAGGAGCGCTGATAGGGCTGTCCAGAGAAAGGATCTTTAGATCCCTGATTATGCGGACCCCCCACTGCCTCTGGAGGGGCATCTTCCTAATGAGTTCTCCCCTCTGCCCCAGGGGGGGGACTCACCATGTGCATCGCGGAAAGGACCCTGGGCTTTCCTGTACCACATCTTCCCACTCCTCTGATTCCTAGAGAAAGATCACTGGGGCATGGAAAAACACGACCATGGCAGACAGGGTCTTGCCACCCTTTCAACACTTGGCTATGGTGTCTTTTACCTTTGGGCCAAAAAGAGAGGAAGCTTCCATGGAAGCATTGAGAAAAAAAGACTTAAAAGGGTCCACAAAATCACACAGGCACATCCAGGCAAGACATCTCATGAGAACGCTACACCTGCTACTCTAGCCACCCCTTTGGTAGCATGAGAAATAAACCGCACAGACAAGTTTGATATAGACTCCAGGTTGGCAAGCTGTGAGGCAACTTTGTCACGTACCTCATCAGATACTACTCCTGCTAGTGTTCCTGAGAATTCCGTGATCAGGTCTCTCTGGAGATGGATAAAATGTGCCAAGTAATTCATGGACTGAATGGCAAAGGTCGATGAAGCATATACCCGCTTCCCTAACCTGTCCATCATTCGAGACTCCATGTTTGGGAGATGGACAGCAGGACTCTCCTCAGTGAGTTCTTTCCTAGTGGCCGCAGCCACCACCATAGCATCTACTGGTAATCCTTTGGACCAATGGGGCTGATCCTCTGGAGGGGAGAGAATTTTGTCTGGTCCCTGGGGGATAGGTTCAACGGTGTCAGGATTCCTCCAAGCGCACTGCACGATGAGCTGAACTAGATCATCTGCAGGGAGGGTTGCCCAGGAAGTAGAGGGTCGACCAGGAAAAGCCTGCAAGAATACAGACTCCTCAGAGGAAGGGTTGGTGGGCTTCCAGTCTCCCTGATGCTTTAGAACTTCTAGAATATCTCCAAAGGAGGCATCTTCAGGGGACGACCATGGGGACCCTTCCCCCTCATCTTAGTCTGTATATTCGGTAGGGGAATCCATGTGCTTCCTCTTGCATGATCTCTTAGGAGGTACCTCCTCAGCAGGGGTATCTGAAGAGTGAGTGCCCTGTGGAAGGGTATCTTGAGGTAACTGTGCTGGATGCCACAGAGTAGTGGACTGTGTCAGCTGCAGTTCAGAGGACATGTTTATGTGGCATTCCTGAGCCTGCTGAGGCAAGTGCCCTCTTCATCAGCTGGAAAGCATGCCCACCTGAGGAGGGATGGGAGCCCAGAACTGAGAAAGACAACCTCGCAGCTGGGGTCACACCCCACTCTGACAACCCCACCACCAGGGAAGGAGCCATGAGAGGACTTAGTGCCGCCAATACAACTGGAATCACAGCAGATGGCACCAGAGAAAAAATAGGAGCCATACTAGGGATCACGGTACCAACGCACCAGTCACGATCCCGAGGATAGGTCACCTCCAATTGAGTCAAGGACTATAGTGGTCAGTTCTGGAGCCATGGTAAGATCTCCCAATGAAATCAGAGGCTGGAACCAGAATAGGCATCAGTGTCGAGGGCTCTGATACCTCCAAGGAGGTCGAAGGAGGAATTTATGTTGGAATCTGTGGAGAAAATTCCTCGGCTCCAAGTGGGAGGGAGGATTTAGGAGTTGGAATTCCTCTGGCCACCAGTAGCTGATCCACGAGTCTCACTACGTCGAGTTTGGAAAAGCTTCTGGAGGAGCAGGTTGACATCCCAGATGGAGACTCGTCGGAAAAGCTCCTGTAGGAATGGGTTGACATCCCAGATGGAGACTCAGGGCATTCTAGAAAAGGACTCAACTGTTGTCTGAAAAAGGGATCTACCGTCAGAGTACTGAGTCTGAGGTAAACTTTCGCTCTTCGGCACCATGGTCAAAGGACTAGAAGGTTGTGTAGGAGGGGGGTAGTGACCTGAACTGGGGAGACTATTTTTGGTGCCGAGAGGTGCATTGGTACTGTAATGGAGGTTGGTACAGTAGGAGTAGAAGTTTTGGATGGTTCCCTAATACAGGATGGCACCGTAGAAGGGGTTAGAGGCCCCAGTGCTGAGGACGGCACCATAGAAGGGGTGTGACACCCCAGTGTCAAGGTTGCAGAAGTCAATTTAGGGAGGTTTTGTCTTTTGTTCCATGGGGGACTTAACCAATTTAGTCTCACTGGTATGTGGAGAGGAAGGTACAGATTGACTCCTCTTTTTATGTTCCTTCTTAGGAGAGGTTGAGCCCTCTGCCTCAGATAGAGCCTCCGAGAAAGAAAATTTTAGGAGACCTTTCAATATTAATTTATTTTTCCTCTCAGTCAAAGTGCGGGTGCTATTAAGTCACAAGAGGGTTGAAACTTCCAAGTGCGGCACCCTGAGACAATAAACACAGGACAAATGTCCATCAGAATTCAGCATTTTCCTGCCACACTGATCGCATTGCTTAAAGCCTGTTGTCCCCTTCTTACGCAGTGTTTAAAGCCTGTTGCCCCCTTCTTATCAGCCATTATCAACAATTCAAATAACAAGTCAACAATGAAGGAAAGGCTCTGCCAGAATAACAGAATACGAAGCAGGCACACACACAGTCAAGAAAAGAAAGGACTGATTTTTTTTTAATTACCAACAATGGTAATGAACGGGTAAAGGGAAGGAAAAGAGAGAGAAAGGAGGGGGATACCAGCAATGGTATAGATTACCTCAGAGGTAAGGAAGGTCTGTACCAGTAGTGGTACGAAGAAATACCAAAATTTGGTAAAGAAACAGAAAAGAGTCACTCAACAGATAGCAAGGGTAAGCAAAGTATAAAAGAATAAAAATAAGGTAGAAAATCTCAGAGGTAGAGGAAAATTATCTAAGTTGAAATATAAATTCTAAACTACTTAGCTAGAGAGTTGGCCTGACGCGTCTTGATACTCTAAGCAGCAAACGAGATCTGAGGTGATAGAGAGAGGGGCACTATGGGTAAGCTTAGCTCGAGAGTTTTTGGCTGGTACAAGCTTGTTATAACGGCTGGCTCGGTTCCAAGGACAGAACCGATACCCATCAACAATGAATGAATGAAGATTAACAACATCAGATTTAATGTTACTTCAAGTCAAGTTTAACACTGTTGATGTGCAATGATCATGGAGATATAATGGTTAATTTGTTGCTAGATAATTCTGCCAAAATGAAATCTAAACCAATGCACAAAAGGTTAATTACAGATTCTATGGAAACAAAACAGTCACTATGTAAAACTAACTAGAGTGAGATGTTCAGTGGAAAAACTGCAAATGGAATGTGGAAAGTTTTGAAAGAGAAATGAAGTGCAAAAAATCAAAAAAAAAGTTTAACATCAGGATCTAGGCATACAAAATCAGGGGGATATATTTTCGTAAGAACAAGATATGTGATTATGGTGAGAGACAAAAAATATAAGAAATGGAAGAGAGGTCAAACTACAACTATGAAAACGGAAATAAGCTGGACAAATAGATTAAGCATAGTGTGAGACAAGATCAAAAAAATTTAAAGAAAATTTATATAAAGATATGAGCATAATAGGAAACCTGTTTATAGATACATAAGATGCAGGAGGAGTAAAGACAAACAAATTGATAAACTGTGTGCAGATTCTAAAATGTATTCTCAGACACAACAGATTATGGATATATTTACAAAATCTTATGCAAAACAGTTTGGCTCCACAAAAAGGGTGATAAGTTGTCCTAGTGACATTCAGGTAACCCCAGATACTGGAATCAGTCGATTATATTGAAAAAGAATTGTGCAAACTGGATCCAAACAAAGCACAGGGAGGAGAAGGAATTAGTAACAATGACCTGAGAACACTTCAGCAAGAACTTACACTGTCATTACATCTATTATTCACTAGGTCATATAAATATGGGGATATTCCTCAAGATTGGAGACATGCGCTAATTAAACCTGTCTTTATGGGAAAGGGGAGCAGGATAAATCCGAGTCATATAGACCCTTAAGTCTACTTTCATGTTGTGGAAGAATAATGGAAAAGGTAATATTGGATAAGTTATTGTCAGAAGTGAATAGGTTGGGACTTGAAACCATATATCAGCATGCATATGTTGAAAATAGATCTATTACCACCTGTAACATGATGTTCTACAACAATATAGTAACAGCTACGAATGAAAAATCGTGCTATGATGTTATTTATATAGATTTAACTTCAGCATCTGACAGGATCATACACAAAACACTGATCAATAAATTAGTAGAACTAAGTATTTATGTATTCTTGATAAGATGGATAGCTACATGGCTTACAAATAGGACATGGCAAGTATCATACAGCAACTGGACAGGTGAAATCCTTGGTTACAGTCAAGGTGTCCGACAGGGATCTGTCCTAGGGCCTTACATGTTTAGATTGTATAGTTCAGACCTAATTTTTTCATCTGAGGTATTCTACAGTCTATATGCAGATGACCTGAAATTGGGTAAACTGATTACATGTGTTACAGATAAGGCATGTCTGCAAAATAACTTGACTTAATTGACCATTTGGGCACAGGAGAATAATATGCTAATAATTATATCAAAAACTAAGCATATGAGATTTGGGAGACATAAAATGAAAGGTGAATATTTAATACAGCACACAGTGATTGAAACTGTAGACTCATTTAAGGACAGGACTATAAGGGTAGATTCAGCTATGAGTTATTCTAATCTTATCAACCAATTGGTTAATGACAGTTACAGAACTATAGGTTGTATAAAAAGATTTATAATGTCTAGAAAATCAAAAATGTTGAAGTCATTGTTTGTTAGTCACATTAGACCCAAACTTGAGCATGGAATAACAATATGGAAACCCTATAAGAAAACAAGCATGAGTAAACTGGAAAGAGTACAGCAGAAATATACCAAGAGCATCCATGGATGTGAAAATTCATTATGAAAGACTAAAATATCTGAACTTGTACAGTGTCACTTACAGATATCTAAGAGGAGATCTTATTCGGGTATATAAAGCATTTAGAGACAACTACCTCTGGGAATGTTTGCGATTATCAAAAAGTACTACAGATTCATTAGACAACCTATACAGAAAATTCTATAGGAATGAAAAGTGTACTAACTGGTTCTTTGACAGAATAGCTGATGCATTGAACAGACTACCAAATTACATTAAAGCAAGTACTAGTTTAGATATTTTTAAGAATGGTATTTTGGATGTGGTGAGAGAGGATATGCAGGTGGTTGGTGTGACAGAGCAAGATGCAGAGGACAGGAGGAAATGGAAACAGTTGATCTGCTGTGGCGACCCCTAACGGGAGCAGCCGAAAGAAGAAGAAGTAGTATTTTGGAACAAATTAGCTGTGATGTAGATAATTCAAATGTGAAAATTAAATTCTTATATAAAGAGAGTGTGTATATTTTAAAGTTTGGCACTTTAAGTCCTGGGAGGACTTAACACAGAATGTACGTGGAAAGTTTTAATTTGACTGTCATTTACTGGATAATCAATGCCTATGATTGATTGATTAGATGTGTATTTAAGTGTTATGTCTTTTTACTTGTTTTGTACTCCTGGAAGGCATGAGTTGCTGAGGTGCTACAGTATTTTAACAGACCTTGAGTGTTTTATTAAACCTTTTTCCTGGTCTTCCTCTCCTGTGGTTTTCTACTTGGTTGTATTTACATTGCATTTTTCTTCTTTATTGTCGTTTTATATTTTTAAGAACAGCCTGGACACTTATTATGGAAAACAAGTGTTTTGGTATCTTGGCAAGCTAGAAGGGCATTAATGCCCGTGCTTGAAATATTTGTATGTATGTATGTATGCTTGGGTCCTACCCTTTAGGTTACATACATAGCTGTAAAATGCTTTATGGTTATCCTTGCCAGTACTTGCTAGGTTTCTCTCAAAGGAGCTCTTGGATTTGACAAGTTGTCTTATTTGCTGGTTAAGCTGAGGAGGGTGCTTTTCCATTGCTGGGTCCTTTTCTTGGACAGCAACCTTTTGCATTTATTGTAGTTTGTTGATGGTAGAAGTCCACCATGGCAGTTTTATTTTATTTGGGGCTCTGGCTTTGATTCTATCTGATACAGCTGAGTTTATACAAGTGCTTGTACGGGGTATTAGCGCAAGGTTCGCCTTGGTTACCACTTTCAGCTTAGGGTGGGGCTTGGAATGCGTTTATACCTTCACCTAGAGGGTAGTGTTTGCCTTGGCGAAGTTTTTTAGTCTGATTTCACCCATTGTGAGTTCTGGTGTTAATGTCAGTTCAAAGGTGACTAATTTGTGGCTAGTTTTATCTAATGAGGCTTCAACAGTTGCAGCAGTGCACCTGTTTGACATGTTGGTGAGGACCAGATCCAGAATGTTTGTTCCTCTTGTCGGGGTATGGACAATTTGTTCCAGGGCATTTGAATTCACAAAGTCAAGGAACTTTTGCACTAGCAAGTTTGGGCTAGAATAGTTTCCCAGTTGATGGTGGAATAATTAAAATAACCCATAACCAATGTGCTCAGCAAAATCTGGTTTGTCTTCAGTTTGGTTAAGCAGGCTTCATGGGTGTCTTGACCCATGGAGGGAGTCTACAACTGGCTAGGACTTGAATGGGGGTCTTACTAGATGGGAGATGAATGTATTTTAGAATTTTATAGGTTATAGGTTAGTACTAGGCTAACTGCCGTTGTGGGCCATTTTAAGCCTAGCCAATTACCCCATGTAAGAATCAAACCCTGCACCTTGTGTTTGTAAGGTAAACACCTTAACAATTACACTAACCTCACACCCTAATATATCTTTAATATAGATTGAAACGTCACCTCCTTTGGTTTTCACATGTTCATTTTGGGGTCTAAAGGTGTAGAAGGCATTTAACCTTGCAGGACCGGGGTACTTTTTGAGGCCTTAAACCAGGTTTCTGTGACTGCACAGACATCTACATCTTCTAGTGATACAAGTGCTTCCAGGGAGTGCAGTTTTTTGTTTAAGATCCTAGCATTTAGCAGCATGACCCTTACTTTGTTCTGGTTGGTTAATTTCACATCGGTAATGTTGTTTTCGAGACCTTGTCTAAAAAAGGCACTATGGGGGAAGCAAGAGCCTTTGCCAGCAGCCGAAAGCCTAGGGGTGCCAGGTGCAAACTGTCTCTGGCAAGATACCCTATCCTTACAAAAAATAAGACACGGTTGACTCACCACAACAACTTGTAACTTAATACTCTTGTTTTAGAAGTCAGAGCAGTAAGTGACACTGTCTTCCAAGTTAAGAACTGCAATTCAGCTTCATAAGCTGGTTCAAATGGAAAAAAGTGTAAGTTTCTCAAGAACAAATTTCAGATCCCAAGAAGGAGCCACCGCTTTCCAGGTGGATGGATATCGAGAACTCCTTTCAAGAACTGTTTGATTTGAGGCTAGGTAGAAAGGGGGTTCTATAGGAAGACAAGTATAGATAACTGATAGATGAATCTTGGCATAAGAATAAGAAAGGTAAGAGAATAACAGCTCAAATAAATATTACAGAACTAGAGGCATTTGGGTCTTAAAATGGTCCTGGTTTGTACTTTGGCACCAACTGGAAATCTTTTCCACTTACAAATATAAGATTTTCCAGTAGCAGGTTTATTGGCTTCCTTTAATAACTACTGTACATCTTCAGAAAACAGTACCTAAAAAGTATTACAACTCGTCTAGGCAGTCAGTTGAAGAAGCTGACGGCTTGGGTGCATTAAACAACCCTTGTCTTGTGTGAGTAAGTCCATTCTGTTAAGAAGTGTGTGGTAATTGTCCTTGGTCATTTTCAAAAGTATGGAGAATCACTGATGCCTGGGTCAAGACGGAGTCACAACCATCTTTGAGTTGTCCTTCTTAATCTTTACAGTGACCATGGTTATTAGTATTAATAGCAGAAAAGCATATATGAACATTCCCATCCATGGGAATGAGAAGGCATATGCCATCCAGGCTTGCTTGCAAGGAATCCTAGAGTATACTTTTTTAAATGTCTTTTATGAATGCTAGTATCCATTTGAGGCGTTTCCCACAGATGGATCAATTCCTGGAAGACCTATGGGTTCAGTTTCCATTTTTGAGCATCTGTCTTGGTTCTGCTCAGCTTGTCTGCAATAATGTTTTGCTCTGATGAAATGTAGGTAGCCTGAAGGGATAGGTTGTGATGAGTTGATAGGTCACAGGCATAGTTTATAAAGGGGATGTTGGCATAATGGTTAAGTTGTTTACCTTACAGATACAAGGTGCAGGATTTGATTCTCACATGGGGTAACTGGCTAGGCTTAAAATGGTCCACAAGGGCATGAACCTATGGGATACGATCTAGATCTCCCCATTTATTTATGTACTACACCTCTGTGGTGTTGCCTGTGATTATCAGTAGAGGGCCTGCAGTCCAAAGACGGTTTAAAGATTTCACAATTTATAACTGCCATAATTTCTTAGGCATTTATGTATTTTAGTCTGCCCTGCTTGTTTCACAGACCCTGAGCTTTCACCCCTTGGAAACAGCTCCCCAAGCAAAGTCTGTGGAGTCTGGGGTTACAGACTAAGTAGGAGTTGGAAGGGAAAAGAGGAGACCTGGGCTGAGGTATCTGGTCCACCCATCAAATAACTCCCATTTGACAAACCCCAACATTAGGATCTGAAAAATAAGATGGTGCCTGTGTTGTGTCCAAACCTGTTGAATCATTCCATTTTTCTTATATGAAGTCTGGACAGGATTAAGAATCAGTATATTAGAGGGTCAGCTCAGGTTGGACGGTTTGGAAAGAAAGCCAGAGAGGTGAGATTGCGTTGGTTTGGACATGTGCTGAGGAGAGATACTGGGTATGTTGAGAAAAGGATGGTAAGGATGAAGCTGTCAGGTAAGAGGAAAAGAGGAAGGCCTAAGATAAGGTTTATGGATGTGCTGAGAGAGGACATGCAGGTGCTTGGTGTAACAGAGCAAGATGCAGAGGACATGAAGAAATGGAAACAGAGGATCCGCTGTGGCAACCCTTAATGGGAACAGCCGAAAGAGAAGAAGAGGAAGTCTGTCCAGATGAATCATAAGAATTGTACATGACATGAAACCTAGAATCCTGATATATACTCTGGCTGATGTCATGGACTGGTTGGAGAAAATCAGAAACTGTTCTTTGTAAAAGTCTACTCTATACTTTGTGTTTGTCCCTCATGTGGGACATATCCAGAAGTCATCCAAGAAACACTATCCTATGAGAAGGAATGAGAGCAGATTTGTGTATGTTCACCGGGAACCCCAGCCAGAGAAGGATGCCCTTTATGTAAGTAAGAGATTCTTGACATTTTGAAAAAGAGTCTGCAAATATAAGACAGTAATCTAATTATGGAAAAATGCAAATGCCTAGCAACATGCAATGAACTATTACTGGTTCCAGACACTTTGTAAACACTGTTGTTGCTGTGCATAATGGAAAGAATAAATGCAGAGGACTGAATGTAAGGCGGACACAGAAAATATTACAAAGCATCTGAAGTGCTACAGAATTTAAAGCAAAGGGCAAAAATGTTACACAGACAAACCATTCAGTAAACACTGCAAGAAAGACTCAGCCAGAGTCTTCACTGCCTAATACCTTAAACCCCCTATAGTGGGGGCTCATGGGATATATGTCGAAAACAACTTAAAGGCATATCAGTGCTTCAGACACATGACTTCTAAATGCCCATGACATTTTATTTTTAAGTTTTTAAGGGTACACTGAGGCCAATAAAACCAAAACCTACTAGCTATAGACATGCTATGTTTTGGACTTTTTGTGACCTTGTCATTACAGCCAAGTAGATTGTTGGCTATACAAAAACACACAAGGCTGAAGTCCAAGCACCTCTGGAACAATGTTCAAAAGTTCAAATGAGAGGAACCACAAGTTGAGAAATATAATAAGGTGTCATTACAATGGTGTCATTCAAAGGGGATCCAGTATCTGTCGGCTGGGATGACATGATCAACAGACCATGATGCTTTGCCAGAGATGGTCTGCACCTGTCGCCCCTGGGATTCAGGTTATTGGCTACGGCTCTTGCCACCCCTATAGTGCCTTTTTTAGGCAAAATACAAAGGACAAAACCACCACCGTAACAGGCACAAGCATACAAAATCTGAAGGTAATGCTACTCAATGCTAGAAGTCTATACCTCAAAATGCACTCTCTCGAGGCACTCCTAAAAATGGGGAACATTGATATCTGTGTAGTAACTGAGACCTGGTTCAAGGCTCCAGAGAGCACCCCTGCAATGCCAGGCTACAACTCTTACCACACTTTTCGGCCACCAAACCAGGATCGAAACACTAATGGTGGAGGAGTGTCCATATTCACCAAGGATATTCACACTGCCAGGTTAGCTGCCCAACACAATGCATCTGAAATTCTCCAGGTGCAACTAACACTAGGTAAGACTGCAATCCAAACTGTAGCTTGCTACAGATCCACCACCATGCCCCAAAATTCTCACTACACCTTTCTAAACATACTGGAAAATATTAGTATACAACCACACACCCTAATACTGGGTGATTTCAACTACCCTGTCATTAACTGGGAAAACTATTCATGTACCAACATCTTTGCCCAACGGTTCTTGGAATTCATAAATTCCAACGCCCTGGATCAACTAATCCATAGTCCCACCAGGGGCTCCAATATCCTAGACCTGGTCATTACCAACATGGGAAATCGATGCTCCACACCTATGGTCACCCCCTCGTTGGTCAGGTCAGACCATAAGCTAATCACTCTCAACATCCACATCCCACCCCCAGTAAGGAAACCTCCATAAAAAACTTCTCCAAAGCCAACTTCATGTTACTCAAGTCAGAAGTTACAAACTTCATGACACCCATGCAGACAGGAACTGAAAGTTCGACTGCTAAGTCCTACACTAAGGCATTGCATGAGCACATCCACTCATGCATGAATTGTGCCATCCCAAATAGAACATAGATGCTCTCCTCCAAAAAAAAGGAAGCCAATCTAGTGGTCCCCTGCCATAAACAAACTTTACAACAAAAGGAAGAAACTGTTGCAGAAAAGAGGAAAATCCCAGGATGCAAAAAAATCCCTTACCAGCCTCAGTAAGAAGCTGAGATCCCTCATAAAATCCTCCAAAACTAGTTACGAAAATAAAATTGCCAAAGATTCCAAAGACAACCACAAGGCATTCTATAACTATGTCAAGAATCTAAATGGCAATGCTCATATCTGCTCTGAGCTACAACAGAATGGCATTAAATATACTGATCCCAAGGATATTGCCAGTTTCCTGGCTGATCAATTCAGTGCCAACTTCACCTCCCTCTCACCCCCTAAATGGCCC